>NC_057797.1:383060522-383360522 GCF_018294505.1 Triticum aestivum
AGGGGCGCCCGCCCCGGGCCCCGATGGGTAATGACTTAGTTTCCTTACGTTGTGATATTTAGAAAGTAATTGTGATTTTTAGGAAAGAATTTTTTCCCATGTTAACAGATTGACTGGTTCTTAAAAAGGTGATCAATTATTTCCCATTTTACAGATCGAGTGATTTTTTGCATGTGTGATTTTTAGGAAAGAATTCTTTCCCAAGTAACAGATTGACTGATTCTCAAAAAGAGAAACAACTATAACAGATAGATTAATTCCGGCCTTGCCGCACGCGCGTGGTCTTCTCATCTTTCTACTTCTTCTCTAGAATGAAACAGTCATGCTAATACCAAGGTCGCCTGCGTTGTCTACTTGTGATTTTCGGAGATTCCATTAACCTCCTCTTCAACGAAAATCCTCTGTTTTTAGTCCTGTCAGATTGTTCGGTTCGTGAAGTTAATTCTTGTACATATCTCTCTCACACTCTAATTTCTTGTATTGTTTGGGAATAGAAAATGGAAACTCGGATTTCTCTTCGTGATTCGTAAGCAGAAGCAAAAGCTTGCAATTTTGAATTTTCTAGCCATCCAGGTACATCGCTCCATGACTCTTTCTTAGCATTTATATATTATTTAATTAGTAGTGTTCTTAATTTCTTGTATTGTAGATTTTATTTGGATAATATCATCTAACAACGTGAAAAAAGAGAACATGCAAATGAGTTTATTGAGTCCCAGGAAAGTACATGTACTAATTCCCCGCAAATAAAGAAAGTACCTCTGCTAGGGATTTCGAGGAATTAGCTTTAGTTAGTTATTGCTGAATAACAACCTAGCGAAAAATTATAGGATGATAAAATTTTGAGTTGGCACCGAAGGGAAAAACATAGGTATTGATTGGCAAGACCAGCCAAATTTTATGTGAATGATTATGGCCCCGGTTTTTCTGAATAGTCGACATGATAAGGCAACATAAATTCTAGTGTAATAAGTATTCATTTGCATTTGAAATAGAAAAAATATATGTGGGTTTAGGGCCCTTTTTTGTTATCTTGTCCCGGGCCCTCGAAATCTTAGGACCGGGTCTGGATGTTCGGCGAGCCGTCGGCGAGAGTGGGTGTGGCATGTGGCATTGTTTGGATGGGCTTTGTATTGGGTTTCGTTTGATTTTTCGTAGTTAACTAGGCAACAACCTTGTTATGAGATGGGCAAAGTTTTTGCCTCGTGTTTTGGAAAAGAAAAAAAGTTTGGTGCTGTGATTTTAAGCAAAGTGATGTGCTATAATAATTTAGTTAATTGAATCCCTCAAGGAAAAATAGTCAAACTGCTGAATAGAATAGTGTAAATCTGGTAGCACGTGGGCCCACTGAACTCCTGGATGCAAAAGGAAAAGAGCACGTGCCGACAAAGAGGTGGAAGAGAGCCGGAACAGACATGTCAAAGCAATGATCGATCTCGTTTTCATTAGTAGTAGTACGTGGTTTGCACAAATCATGCGCACAAAAATTAAGCCAGCTAGCTATGGCAAACGAAAAGGGAAAAAGATGGCAAGAAAACCAAGCGGAGAAGGTTCCCGTGAAAGAAAAGTAAAGAAAACAGAGTACAGGAGTACACAGGACAGCCGGCGCCGCTTCTCCTCTCCCTCGCACGCACGCATTCTTCACGTGCGCTGCGCGGCAAAAGGAAAGAAGAGACCGAACCGCCCCGTTGCCGTCGTGCGCGCACAACGTTTCATAAACAAGCGGGGCAGAGAGAGATTGAGAGGTGTGTGTGTGTGTGTATTGACGGGCCGGCCTTCCTTCTTCCAAGAACTTGAGGAGGAAAGATCGATAGACCTGGTACTACTTGAATATACACATTAATGGCGGCGGCGAGTAGCAGCGCGCGGGACACCGCGGAGGGGTGGCGAGATGGGGGAAGCGTCGACGACGGGGGAGCGGAGGTCGAACTGAGCCTGCGGCTTCGGACCGGGAGCAGCAGCGGCGGCGCGGCAAGGAGGAGCATGACCATATTCTACGATGGCCGGGTGTGCGCCGTCGAGAGTATTTAACCAAAAACTACCACAATTCGCGGAAACATGACAGAAAACTACCACTTTACGATTTTGTCTCGAAAACTACCACTTTTTTATTAATCCGTGGCAAAAAACTACCAAGTGTGAAAACTGCTCGCTTTGCCTGGGTTAAACCCGAATCTGACTGCCCGACCCCACACATAAGCGGGCTAAAAATGCAATCGGGTCCCTAGTTTTTCTTAAAAAAAGCAATCCAGTCCCTGCAACCCGGTCGCGCTCCACGCCGCCTTCGACGACGCGGACGCCGTGCACCTCGTCGTCGACCTCTGCGCCGGCGGGGACCTCCTCTCGCTCCTCTCCGCCCGTGGCGGCCGCCTCCCCGAGCGCGAGGCGGCGGGGCTGGCCGCGCAGCGTCCGCGCTCGCCGCGTGCCACCGCCGCGGGATCGCGCACCGCAACGTCAAGCCCGACAACTTCGACGCCGCCACCGGCGCGCTCAAGCTCGCCGACTTCGTTTCCGCGGAGTGGTTCGGGGACGGGCGGCCGATGACCGGGCTCGTCGGCACGCCGTACTACGTGGCGCCCGAGGTGGTGGCCGGGAGGGAGTACGGCGAGAAGGTGGACGTGTGGAGCGCAAGGGTGATGCTCCGCAAAGGAGCTCAGCGGCGACAGCGAGACGGCCGTCCTCCGCCGCTTGGGCACCGGTGGCCAGTCGCGGTACAGGGGAGACCCGTCGGTCTCCTCGTCGTCCTGGCGGTCCTCCCGCTCGAGCTTGGGCGCGAGGCGGTGCGGGACCGAGGGGGCCTGGCGGAGGAGCTTGGCGAGGCGGCGGAGGGAGCCGGAGAGCGGCGGCGGCGGCGAGGGCCTGGGGCGGTCGGCCCGGAGGGACTGGATTGCTTTTTTTAAGAAAAACTAGGGACCCGATTGCATTTTTAGCCCGCTTATGTGTGGGGTCGAGCAGTCAGATTCGGGTTTAACCCAGGCAAAGCGAGCAGTTTTCACACTTGGTAGTTTTTTGCCACGGATTAATAAAAAAGTGGTAATTTTCGGGACAAAATCGTAAAGTGGTAGTTTTCTGTCACGTTTCTGCGAATTGTGGTAGTTTTTGGTTAAATACTCGCGCCGTCGACGTCACCGAGCTCCAGGTAAGCTAACTGCCCCGCTCCTTAGCATCATTTTAATTTGCTCCATCCCTCCATGTATCTGTATGTTTCAACCCTAAGTGGACTAGGTTGGTCATCACTGACGATCATGCATGTGCTTAGCTCAGTCTTGGAAGTGACTAAAAGGCAAAACAATGTGGGAGTATGCATGATGGATCGAATGGATCCTTCACCACGAGTTGTTTTTGCAGTTTAATGTAAACGATGCCAACAAATAGAATGGGCGTACGTGTTAGAGTCAACTGAGACACCGTGCAGCCTAAATAGAACCAATAGCAAATTAACAAGGGAGCGCTTCTTCTTTAAGCCAGTCTTTAGGTTGTGATTCTCACAATCTTCTATCCTGCTATGCACGCATGACACGACGTGTGTGAACCTAGAAGATGAAGATGCCCCAGGTGAGACACCCAAATCAAATCCAAAGATCAAACTTGGGCGTCTACCACCACATCACTTCTGGCTAATTATTATAATAGATCAAAGTTCTTTGTGAGGAAAAAAACATGGTAACAATATATGCATTATGCACGTGTTTATTTCAGCACGTGGATGAGCTGGACGGAAAATCCGGTACGGTACGGTTGAATTTTCAGAATAGTACTAGTAATATTTAATGACTTAAGTTTGGGTCAAAATTCTTGTGCTTATTTCGACACGTGATGTACCACATCCAGGAGACAGGCAAAACTAAGACGCAGCCACATTTAGTCTTGGTGGAGTAGTGGATGTGCAATTGACAAGCACGTTCAACTCCCCAAACGCAATCGTCTCTTAGTCAGACTTGTTTTTTTTTTGACAGCATCTCTTGGTCTGACTTAATTAAGCAATTAGTCAGAAAAGGGGCAAGTCTCCATACAAAATAGACAACCAGAATTAAACACGTGCTCGATCGCACCAAAAATCAAAATGATTATGAACAGAAATTTGTTTGAAATTTTCTAGTCATATTTCTTGTTTGAAATGTGTGCGCAGACGTGGCTGTGACAAAGTTCATTTGTTGATTGATTAATCGCAGGCAAGGGAAATCATAACCATGGCGAGCCAACAAATTCTAACCGAGCAGCAGGACAGCAGCGGCGGCGGCACTGCAGTGGCACAGTGCGGAGCGCATCAGAATCCAAGCCAGCCGGCGCCGCAACGTTGGGCTCCATTGTTGGCTTCACGCCCGCTTCGTCAGGGAGCAGGGGCTGCTGCGCCGGTCACCAGCCAAGCGGCCGCCGCGGGGCTGTCGATGAAGCGGTCGTTGCAGCAGTTTCTGCAGAAGCGGAAGACAAGGGTCGCCGCCATGGGTTCGCCGTACGCCGGCGGCCGGCGAGCGATGCCCTTCTAGTCCTAGTCCGGTGGTTAAAGACACATACGTACAGTGCTTGCTAGCATATGGTTATTTTTGTTCTTGAGACTTGTATTTTCAAGCATGAGATTGGAGTGTTCAAATGAAGTTTTCGTTTGTTCGAGTGTTCAACTAGTTAGTTTCTTGGAGATCAACCTGTTGGCGGCCGGTAGAGTAACTTGTTCGTTGGATAATTGCAAACTCACCTTGCACGTAATGTACTTAATTCAATTTTTCTTTTGCGAGGAATAATGTACCTATTTAATTCATTTATCATGTCTGATCGATCCATGCCATATCACAGCACTTTGGAAGTTGGAAACACACACACACACACACACACACATCCCGTCCAAAATTAATTACACTACGTAGCATATCATGCATCCATGCAGTTACGTACGTAAGCCTTGGATCGATATACGGCCGCCGGCGACGTGCGCCGACTTGATTTGGTTCCAAGTTACAAGCGGGACGGCATGACGCCGAATTTGTCGGCCTCGGTGACGACGTGGTTGCGGGTGATGTCGGCCAGCGAGTTGCAGCCGCTGAGCGCCATGGTCAGCTCGAACTCGTCGCGCAGCATCTTGAGCACGTTGCTCACCCCGGCCTCCCCGGCCACCGCCAGCGAGAACACCACCGGCCTTCCGATCTGCACGCCATGCACACCTAATATCATGACTTGCTGAATTCGCTAGCTAGCTAGCCCAGGACAAGGGCATGCACTGCACTTACGAAGACACCGGCGGCGCCGAGAGCGAGCGCCTTGAAGACGTCGGTGCCGCGGCGCACACCGCCGTCCAGGAAGACGGGGATCTGCCCGCCAGCACCCTTCACGACCTCTTCCAGGGCGCTGATGGTCGCCGGGACGTAGTCCAGCTGCCGGGCGCCGTGGTTGGACACGATGATTCCGGCCGCGCCGTTCTCCACGGCGAGCCTGCTGTCCTCTGCGGTGATCACTCCTTTCACCAGGATCGGCATCGTGGTGATGGACTGCAGCCACTTCACATCCTGCACGACAAGGCCACATCTTCAGTTCAGAGCCACGGTAACTAGAACAAATTTCATACACGAATAGAGTTAGTTGTCAAGTTCAAGTAAGACTTTTTCTTCTTCTTGGTTTACCTTCCAGCTCAGTGTACGGTCGATTTGACCGGCGACATATGAAGCTAGTCCTGAATCGTTAGCCTGCTTGGAACACAGAGATCCCATGAGAATTCAGAGCGACATGCAGAGTTTGCATTGTCTTCTGTAAGATGAACTAGCACATATGCCCGTGCGTTGCAACGGGAAAAAATTGATATTTTGTGCAAGTATAATGTCTCACAACATCGGGTTTACTATGACTTTCTACAAAATGAACATAAAAAAAACGTTGCAATTTAGTCGTGTTCATATTTTCTTTGTCGGGCATAATCTCCCACTAATTCCATTTAAGTATAATCATATTTAATGGCATATAAGTATAATCCTTTCATTAATTACCATACGTCTTCATCCGTTTTAATCGGAAATTAGATCCTTCCTTTTTCTAATTTAGTAGCCACAACACATTTAAGTCTACAGATCTTTCTTTTAATTATCCTATCTTTTTACCTCAAATTTTTCATTGAAAATTTATTTATTAAGATCACAATCTTTCTTTTAGTTATTCCACCGGTTTATCCATAATCCTTTCTTTAATTAGCCACATCCGTTTAAATATTCCATTCAAGCTCACAATCCTTTCTTTATTAGCTCATTTGCTTAATTAGCTCGCCCTAAATATGATGACTGCCACTCGTATATTTAGAGCGAGTTGGGATTAGTAAATGTGAAAGGCACATAGGTCGTTGGTTGTTACATCGAAGAGCTAGACAGGAGGTCATGTGTTTAATTTCCACAATGTTGATTTATTTTGACCTAATTATTTTTCACGGTTTCTATAAAAGCCCATAAAAGGCTCATCAACGTACAAGTACCTGGCCCAAATCGCTTAATGTGTAAGCCAAACGAGAAGGACTAAGGAGGTCATGTGTTTAATTTCCACAATGTTGATTTATTTTGACTTAATTATTTTTCACGGTTTCTATAAAAGCCCATAAAAGGCCCATCAACGTACAAGTACCTGGCCTAAATCGCTTAATGTGTAAGCCAAACGAAAAGGACTAAACCAAACGAAAAATACCTATTTCCTTTAATAGTAGGTATAATAATATAGGTATAGATTATGCACCTGGTCCATTTTGCCAAGGTCCAAACCTTCAAAGTTCTTGAGTGTCAAATTTGGTGGCAAAACAAATCTGCAGCCATAAGCAGGTTGCTTAGTATAAATCCTGACAGATGTGCTTTATGTTGCTTCAGTGTATCATTGTCATGTTCACCACATTGCCTGTCGATATTATTTATTGCACCATCATATATGATTCTATGGAGAATATGAGGGGTGGGTACCTGTTCTTGATATCAGCTTCCCTGCGGCCAAGTCGCGGGGTGTCCACGGTGAGCGCTATCGCCTTGAATCCAGCCTTTTCCGCTCTCCTCACAAGCTGCTCGACCACCTTCCTGTCTTTGTACACCTACAAAGTTGAGATGAACTATGATCATTCACAAGCCCTGAGTAACAAAATGAGAGAGACAAGGATTCTGTAAGTAGCACTTGTTCAACGGACATAGTATTTACATAGAGTTGGAAGAAGCGGATCCCTGGTCCGGTTGAGGCAACCTCCTCAACACTCGAAGTAGCCCAGGACGACAATGTCTGAAAGAAAAATAGAGCATCTTTCTTTAGCACCTCATTCTACTTGGTCACATAGGATTGTTCCATATATCCGTAGATATTCTGCTGCAAGGGACTGAATGGACATACCATTATAGTGCCTGCTGCTGATGCTGCGCGGGCAGTCGCATACTCTCCTGAGAGTAGGATGGATATGCCAATGTTAGGTCAACAATGTGCAGCAGACAAAGCAGGAACCATTTCAAAATTCCTACAACCTTATATACTCCCAGAGTATATATATAAGCACAATCAAACGACATTTCAGAGAGACAATACCATCTGGGTGAGCCATCTTCTGCATGGCAGTGGGGGAAATCATGATAGGCATTGAGAGCTTGAATCCCAGGATAGTTGTTGTCATGTCGATTTTGGATACATCGATGAGAATGCGCGGGCGGAACCTACCCAAAACACAGGCAAACAATGATGGGTAAATCAGAAGTACTAAGGATTAGTAAGTCTAGCTCTGAAAGGATGTATCGAGAAATTACTTGAGCAACCTATTATGCTATATATCGAAAGCATCAGAATCGTCCTCTTTAATTATTGCATATAGTTTGTCGTCTCTGGTGAATTAGATGCGCTCTAAGGTAGTACATCAAACTCCGAAACCCCGAAATTCAGTTGGTACAGCGCATTTCTACAAACAAAACAGACACGGAGATACCGTGGGAAGAAAACGTCAAGGATGGGCTGGGCAGGCAGCTTACAGGATCCTGGCAAAGGCCTCTCTGTTCTCCTGGAGCGTCCACTCGTCCTCGGCGCCGGAGGCGTAGTAGTCGTAGATCATCTTGGGAAGCTTTTGCTTGGCGATGGCCTGGTACTCTGTGACATTGGTGATCTCCATTTTGCTGTGCAAATCACCACCTGCACCGCTCCATACAAACAACAAGAGGCGTAGTTAGTTACCTGAAGAGAAGAAAATTACTAGATGCAAGTGGGTGAAACACCTTGTGAAGATCACACGATCAAGACAAAGAAAGAATATGTGCTAATAACATAGTAACAGCGTCCAAGAACTGGAGCATCATAAACCTGGTAAATTACTCTGAAACTCCTTAGGTTTTTACCTTGTATGAGGAGGCTGTCCCCTCAAGGCTGAGGGGAAGGAAGGAAGGAACTAAGGATTGTGGTGGGGAAGGGGATGGATGCAATATAAGAGATGAGGCGGCGAGTCCTCAAGGTTTCTGTGCATGCGGACAAACAATACAACGGAGAATAATTGTGCAGTTGAGAGAGAGAGAGAGAGATGAGGGGGTTGTATGGATGAGATGAGCAATTGGAGGTGGGAAGAGAGGGCGGCTCTCCTACACTGCTTCCTCATCCACTTGCAACCCTCCCTTCCCTACAAATTCGCCACATTTATCCCCTCGCGGAAAATGCCCTCCGCTTTCGTCATTTCTTCTCTTCCTCTTCCCTACGGTTTCGGATCCGTTGCAGACGAGGCCACCGTGCCAGTTTATTCTCATTGATTGATCGATCAGGGGTGCTTCAGACATGTTTCCTGGGGCTACTTTCTTTCTTGGAGACAAGACAATAATGATATCTGCACCATCATCATCATCATCATCATCCTCAACAGTCGCCAGAATCTTCAAAGCCAGCTTCATCAGTTATTAATTCAAAATATAGATAGAGAATGCTGGTCATGCGACCAACAATTAAAGTTATTTTTGAGCCTAACCCATGTCAATGTTTCAACATTTTGGCTGCTTTGACTTCTTGCACATAATACATGTACCTCAGTCAGCTGGACAAAACTTTTTTCTTCAAGTCTGTACTTCTGTGACACACTTGCTGAGAAGATGAAATGTTTGCACTTCATTTACCATCTCCAATGACACCTTCAGTTGAAAATCAAACTAAGAAATAGGGAGAAAACACAATACATTTCGCTTCATTCTTTTCAAGATAACAGATACAGTATTATTTACCCCACATACATACAAACAACAGAAATACTTAAACAACACTGCATCCTCCAGCAAAGCAAACTGGACATCATTAGGCTCACGGCAGATTAAGCCATGAAAATCAGAAAGAGCAGCCCTTGTGTTCTTTCGCTAACTACAACAGATAATTTCCTCCGACTGGGCACTCTTCTTCGCTTTCTGATTGATTGCTCACATGCATGCTTTCATAATCTTTCCTTGGCTAACTGTATGTTTCTATAAGTTCAACGGCACATAAAAGGGCAGGTCGTCTTAGTTTCCCCAAACATTGTCCCATGAGTTGTTGGCAGCTTTTGGTGCCTCAAAAAGCTGCTGGCCAGGTCCCTCGAATGCAGGGGCCTCAGCGCCCTGAACGCGGCCTTTCTTTGACTTTGTTCGGACTCCGAGCAGGCGCAAGACAAATCTCGCAAGCTCACCGTAAAGCATCCCAGACCGATCAAAGAGCTGTGGCAATCAGATACAAACAATGCAAGTACAGCTGTAAGCATGCTATTCAAACCCAATACAAGCGAGGAAAACTTAAAATAACAGTACCTGCAACATAGCTGTAATGAATAAATAGAAGGCTTGTGTGTTTTGTTCAACAAGAAATGCAACTCGCCCAAAGAAACTGACGGTACCATGCATCTGTAGCAAATCCAGGATTAGTTATGAAGAATTGTATTCAAAAGATTAAGCATGTGTTAAACCGTCAAAGTAATGGGGGAACTATTATAATTCAGCTGTGTTTGATAGCAAAGTATTGAAAAACTACATCAATTTAACCTGTAGGTACAAAAACCACGGTTTTGACATAACAAAGTATTTTGGAGTATTCAGAAAACTGCAGACCTGTTTGGCAAGACCTTATATGCATCAACTAAAATTAACTAGCTAGCCGTTTGAAGCAGTTGCAAACGCTCGCGTTGTTAGCTAGCTAGACGTTGCAAGCTGATGAACGGACATTCACAGAGCACCGGCATGCACAAACTAGTACGACCACAGACTAATTGAACAACGCACAAGCTCGATGTCACACTTATCGAGGAGCAATCGAACTTACAACGTACTGACACGGAGCAAGAACCACGCTCTGCAACAAGGCTACACGGCTATGCCGGCAGTGCACCACGCGAGGTGGAGTTGCGGGTTGACGGGAACGGCTTGGTCATCCAGGCCAGGCCAGTCCATCATGCACAGTGAAAAAGGGGAACGAAATCCCCCCACACACCTTCGCTATATAAGATATAGTAACGGAGGGAACACGGATTGGGCGGACGTGACTTCAGGGAAAATAGGAGGAAGCAGCAGGAGGAACCTTTTTGATTTGTCCATGGCCGCTGACCAATACACCATCCACACACAACAGGGCGGCGACGGCTGCTTAGGATGGGCTCGTTCTTTTCGCATGCTCAGTTTTTTAAAAGGAGGTCCAGGGTTGTTGGTGTTTTATCCAGAGAAAATGCCATGGTTTGCGGAATACCGTTGTATTGATATTACAGTTTTTTGTGGTTGCCAAACAGCTCACAGTAATTAAAACCATGGTAATCTAAAAAACTGTAGTATTTTCATAATACATAGAAAATTCTGAGCTATCATACGGGGCCTTCATATGTTGTATGAATGACATGTAACTTCACACATGTCTATCTATAAACTTTGATATACTTGATGATAAGATCTCTACTCCAAAAAACAAATGTGAACAAGCATGGCCAAATGTTTAACATTACCATGATGACACACTAGAATGTACATTAACTAAAACCTACTTAACTACACATATCAAAATAGACACAACATAGAAACTCACAACAGCCTGAGCTTCAGAGTAAAATAAAGTGAACAACTGGATGAAGAAACAGTAAACAAAGATTGGGTTGCTTTAGGCAGAAAATATTTATAACCAAACATTTCGCATTAATGAACATTCAGAAAATTATGGCATGCTTCAATGTGCACTGGACGGCTGGACCAATTGAAAAGAACACAATCATGATCAGTGAAAAAGTAGGAGAAGTATTATACCACGCGTAGGAAGGACACCCAGAAACCCGGTGGTGCTGCGGGAGGGCCAAATGAATTTGGATCCGGATTGCCGTAAGGACCCATACCACCCATGCCGCCCATGCCACCCATGCCGCCCATACCACCCATGCCGCCCATACCACCCATACCATAACCACCATAAGAGCTTCCCATCCCACTGTTATACATGCCTCCCCCATACATCCCGGAACCTCCATAGAGGCCGCCACCGCCTCCATAGCTCGAGTACATGCTATTCCCATAGAGTCCGCCGCTACCATAAGTACTGCCATATCCACCAACCGAACTATACATATTGGATCCATATCCTGTTCCTGTATAAGAGGAAATGAACATTCTCAGGACAACCATTGTTGACAAGATATCCCCAAAAGGCAAACAAGCTTCAAATGGGCTCTAGGTCAGTACAGTAGATTACCTCCATAGGAATTTCCATAGCCTGTTTGCTGCCAAGGACGTTGGGGCATAGGCCTCGAGATGGGGTTATTTACATTGGCAGACATGTTCCCCTCTGTAGCAGCAATGGTTTCTCCAGGTTTAGCTGTACCAGAAGCTTCGACGACATCGCTAGTGCTGCCACCAGATGGTGGTTTGAAAGGCGACGGACCGGATGTTCCCTCAGCCCCAGCACGTTCCCACGGTTTTGGTGGTGCACCTGGAAATTTAACCGAGTGAAGATCAGAATTGATCTCAACCACTTAGAAATCAATATGTGAGGCATAACATCAGTGAGTTGAGTTGAGAGGCATTACAAAACCCCATAATCGGATAATGAAAAGCACGTGACTGGCAGTGAGCTAGCAGCAAGCTACAATACTGAAGAATGGCCAACACAACTGGAGTGCAGAAATAGAAGATCAATGAAAGGCTCCAACAGGAAATGCACAAGTAGGTGAGCTATCTTTCAGCCAAGAATCTCGTTTAGCCAAATAGCAATTTTTGTCGTATAAAAGGGAATGGGTTTAGCAACAAGAAAACAAGAGGTATATGATCAAATGCCCGATTTTATGCTGCCTCCCAGGAAGGACTAGATACTTTGTTACACCTCAAATGACCAGTGTACTTTGACAAATTAGTAAGCCTATACGGGCTCTCAGGCACGGACGTTAACCAATCGTAGAACATCAAGAGCCCCAGGGTATGCAAAACTCTGGTCGACGAGCTCTCTCGAGCTAACCAAACCCTCTTGAATCATGCCAATCAACATAGAACCAAGCTCAGAGCTACAAATTAGCAGGTACTGGCACATCAAGGCATCTCCAGGGACAGCTCGAACTACTAACCGGCCGAAAATTCTCAAGCCCACATCTTCGCACGAACCGCCACTGCCAATTCCTACCAAATCGATAAAATTGACGCCAGTTCCACCGTCCTTCGTCCACGTCAAGATAGCTGGAGCAACCCGGCAACGATTCATCGCGTTGCAAGCTCCAAGTTCGTACAGAAGCACCTCAAATCTCTTCTCCAACAGCGTGAAACATCCCTAAACAACCTCTCGCCCCAAAGTTCGCGGCCGAAATCTCAAGCGGAACTGAGCAAGAACACCCGAATCGGGCCGAATCCTCCGCTACGGGGTGGACTTGGCGTGGAATCGGAGAAATTAATCGAGGAATCGAGAGTTTGTTGGGGGATCTATCTAGGGTTGGAGGGGGAGGGGGAGGGGAAGGACGAACCTGCCATTGGCGTGCGAGGCCTACTCTGTTCTCTTCACCGGCAAAGTGCGATGCAAGCCGGCCCACGGTCGCCCGCGGCCGATTTTATATATGTCCCCTCAATTTTTGCAGCGGATAAAAATAGGCAGGCAGTGGACTGGACCGAGTTGCTCCTTTCTCTATCCGAGCGCGTGCAGTCCTGCTTCTCGGCTGGTTCGTCTCGGTCACGTTGCCGAATCAATCAGAGCTATACCTGGCCATTCCTCGGGCCGGGCCGGGCCAACCAAAGCCCGATGCAAAAAATCCAGGCCTGAGCCCGACCTGGCCCGGCCATCGGGCTCGAGCCCGGCCCATCATACTAAAAGCCCGTCAGGCCACGGGCCAGGCCTCTTCCTTAAATGGCGAAATCGACGGGCTCGGGCCCGGCTCGGCCCGAGCTTCGGGCTCAAAACTTAGGCCCGAGCCCGACCCATGGATAAGGTCGGACCGGGTCGGGTCGGGTCGACCGGGTCGGGCTGACCATGACCAGGTATAATCAGAGCATCTTTTCCCTTCAACCAAAAAAAGGGAAGCATCTCCCGTTGGACTGAAAACGTGAATCTTGGCGCACATTGACCCCTCACGTCAGCAGCGCGCTCGCCAAGGGGGAGGTGTATGGTGAACGAGACACAATGCAGCCCACTTATTTTCCACCCACTCGCCGATGCTACCTCCTCTTATCCATTCCCCACTGCATCTCGTCACGGTGATTCCCTCTCCGGGCGTTCTCGCCGGAGCACTGAACGCGTGGCTCCGTCGCCTTCACGTTGTTTCCTCTACAATCCGGCGGATCTAGGAGGTACGTTGTCGTTTCCACCGCAAATCCTCGGCATCTAGCTATCGCTCCACTAGGAGGAGGCCCGGGAGACAAGGCAGTGATGAGGAGGGCGGCAGTTGCGGCAGAGATGAGGGGGTTGCGGAGACGAGATAGGAATGGCGGTGGCGGAGATGAGGCGAGCGGCGCCACCGACGAGATAGAGGATGGCACGATGGTGTGTTGCGGGGGCGACGCCCGTGTAGTCGGCCGCCGAGGCACGGGAGGAGGTGCTACAACTGCCTTCATCGAGGTCCTCGATGAGCGGCCTGTCGTGGATCTAAGACTGACAGTAGAATGGGGGTAGGTATGAGGAGACAAGATCCTAGCTATGGCGAAGTTGTACACACGAGTTTTTACGAGTGCAAGCCCTTCGCGAAGGAAGTAACAACCCTACGTCTCGGTGCCCGGAGGCGGTCGACTGGATTATGTATGTGTGTGTGTATGTTTACAGAAGATGTGAACCCTTGTGCCAGTGGAGGGGGTGGCTTATATAGAGTGCGTCAGGACCCCGGCAAACCCACGTTACAAGGAGTTTAAGGTACATTAAGAGGAGGGCGTTACTGGTAACGCTAGCAATTAAGTGATAAAGGCATATTAAGTCTATGAAGTAACTGTCCGACCGTTGCCTTGCAGAGTGACTTTAGGTCTTCTGTCTGTCGAGTGACAATTGTTGCGGTTGGGTGACCTTTAATCTTCCGAGTGGAACGACTTGCAATTGAGTGGATGATGATATCCCTTGAATGCTTCTAGCTTTAAGATGATGTCCTAGAGGAGGGGTGTCTAGGACAGGCCTATGACCCTACCCTAGGTACATAGCTTCATCATTAGCCCTCGAATGGATCGGGGCTTGAGTGGAGAAGGAGTTGAGAACACCTCCGATTCAATTTTCGCGCTTCGGGAGCGTCTTATTGGGACCAAACGAACAATCGTGATGACTTCAACTTCTTTTTCAGTCGCCTTGATCCATTCTTGGTTCTGCCGAGTGAACTTTACTGCGGTGCTTTGAGTACTGGTATGGAAAAAATCTTCCATCTGACAGGTTGCCCTGCTGTTCGCTAATATCGTGGGATTCGTATTTTAGGGAAGTGCGCGGGACGGAGGAGGCCGCAGTAATCAGACGGGATTAGGCGAGGCCGCCTCGATTACCGCACCACCTTTTTCGCCACGTACCTCGTGCGCGACTGTTGCGGGGTTTGATAGGATTGCCCGGACCCACAGGTCAGCCACTCGGAAGCGGCCTCATATAAGGGCCGGATTGGGGTTTTTTGCACTGTGCGTTCCCATTCTCATTCTTTCTCCTCCGCTCTATCCGCCGCATCTGCCTCTACTCCCGACGTCGCTGCTCCGTTCGAGTTTCGCCTGCGGCCATGGGAAAGGAGAAGATGGTGGCTCTGGAGCGCGCGAAGAAGGCAACGGCGAAGGCGAAGGGGGAGAGGTCCAGCCGGGGCGGATCTTCGTCGAGATCCGGCCTGCCGCGCGGCTGGATCCAGGACGACTGGATTCGGTTGACGATCAGCCAGGATGACATCGACGATCTGGTCGAGGGGGGCTGATTCCCCATGAATCGACGCGGCTCTCGGAAGGCAAGACTGAACCACATCCACGAGAGGGTGAGTGCGTTCTCCTCGCCACCCATGTTGACCGTGGATTTTCTTTGCCTCCCCATCCTTTTTTCCGGGGATTCCTGAACTTCTTTGGAGCACAACTCCACCACTTTACTCCCAACACCATCGTATATCTCACTGCCTATGTGTCCATGTGCGAGAACTTCTTAGGTTGTAGGTCACACTGGGGTCTTTTCAAGCACATTTTCACGTGTCGTTCTCAGTCGGTCAAGAAGGACAACCCGAGTGACGAGAGGACGCACGTAATTCAGATGTGTGGGGGTCTTGGGATTCAAATGAGAGGCGAGAGCATTTTCCCAGCCATGATCTTTCCTGAGTCGGTCCGAGGATGGCAGTCGACCTGGTTTTACTGCAAAGACCAGCCGACTCCAGGTCAGTCGGCCGGACTCCCTCCTTTCTCCATGGCTCGGGCCGAGAAACCCTCCGCCTTGAAAGTGATCCCAGAGGAGAAGGCGCGGGTGAAGGTGTTGGTCGAGCGGGTGGTCCAGCTCGTTCGGGATGGTGTGACCGATATGGATCTGTTGGAGCTCTTCCTTAAACGACGCATCCATCCGCTCCAAGCCTGTGACCATCTGATTTGGATTTACTCGGGTATTGAGGATTCCACTCGGATCCACCCGGAGGAGGTCGACGAGGACATGGTGGAGAAGTGGCTGAAAGGCATCACTGGCAACAAGGATAACCCTAGGGGGTCCAGGAGAGTCCCTCCATTCGACAACTCGTGCCAGCCAGACCAGGTCCGACTCTGGATTGCCGAATGTTTTCTTGATTCATCACGTAATCGCTTGTTGACAACCGACTGATTTTTGCCTCGCTTGTTATCTTTCAGGCCCTTACTGAGATGTACTCGATGCCTAACGGGGAGCAGGAGCAGGATCCGGAGGGGGAGGCGAGCGGGGCCGAGAGCAGAGAGTGGCACTCTGATGAAGAGGAGGACGAGGAGAGTGATGACCCGAGTGATGAAGAAGAGGTCGACTCACCCCCTCGTAGGAAAAAACGATCCAAGCACGCTCACGACCCGGCAAGCACCCACGACAAAAGCGACCGCACCGGCTGGTCAGTCATCGAAGCGCCCACGGACGTCTTCTCCAGTGCCGACTGAGAGGGCACAAAAGCAACCGAAAGCTGCACTGTCTCCAGCGTCGACTGATAAGGTGCCGAAACAACTGAAAGTTGCGTCGTCCAAACCGCTGAAGGCTTTTCCCAAGATCAAAGTGGTCATTCCTACTGTCTCTAGGTAATAATCAGACTTGATCCTCTGGTTGACTCGGTGCGATAGACGCGACCGACTGAATTTTGAAATTTGGAGGGCTGCTACCTCCGAGACTTCCACCCGCCAGTACGAAGATGAAGAAATGGAAGATGCAGTCACCTCCAACCCAGGTACAACTCTCGTAACCCTGTCTTCGGTTACTTGGTCGATTAAATTCTGACGACTGGTCTAGGGTCGACTGATCTCTTTGCAGCCCCTCCCAATGTCATTGAGCTTCCACATAATGACGAGGACGTGCCGCCTAGGCCCAGGAGGAACAAGAAGGCACCAACGGGCAAGACCTCTCAATCGAAACCGGCGGCAGAGCCAGTAGTTCAACATCTTGAAGATGTGAGCAGGGCTTCTGTTACTTTTGCAGATCCAGTGTCGAGTGTACGCCCCACATTGTCGACTGGGCCAGTGCCTGCTTCAACCATCCAACTTCGTACCTCAGAACTTCAAGTTGTTGTGTCTGGACCATCAGTCCCATTCTTCACCACTCATCACATTCCAAAAAGCCAGGCGAACGCCGTTGTGGAAGCCATTCGCCAGGCTGGCATAATGATGGAGCGGGTGAAGGTGGTGCACGAAAACAGTCAGGCTGCTTACGGCGCCAGCGCGGCCCTCTGAGCCAATGTCCAAGTAAGTTGGCTTCCGACTGAACTTGTTTTGTTAGGATATGCTACCTGAATACTTTTCTCCGTGTAATCTCTTGTCGTCCTGCACTTCGCATCTGCACACCCACTAGGTGTTTTGTCATCTTTGTAGTTTTCACTCTTCCACTCGGTCTGGGCGGACCATGTCGAGTGGGATCTGAACCAGTGGGGGCACGCTAAGTGCACCCACTGGGTGTAGTCCCCGAGACCGCAATCGACTGTTGGCAGTCGATTGGGGTCTGAGCACTTGTTTCTCTCTCTATTTTTTTTACTCGGTCTGGGCGGACCATGTCGAGTGGAATCTAAACCAGTGGGGGCACGCCAAGTGCACCCATTGGGTGTAGTCCCCGAGACTACTGTAGAATGTTTGATTCTGCAGTAGTCTTAAAGTTTTATTCACTCGAAAGTAAATAATCTTTGATTTTGTCCATTGACATGTCTTTTACACATTGTAGAAGTCGTGTGCGCTTATCTTCAAGTTCGCCGAATTCGAGAAAAAGCAGAGGCAACTCAACCTTGACTTGGAGCTGGCCCGGCAGAACTTAAAAAAGGCTCAAGATGAAGTTGCTGGTACGGAAGGTAACGGCCTGTCGACTGCTTATCTCGACCATCCTTCAAGTTATCCCTTTGTTCTTCTGTTTGACCCAAATGCGTATTTTGCAAAGAAAATGAGGCTGGCTCTGGAGAAGAAGGACCTGGACTTTGTAGCTGCGCAAAAGGAGGCCCAGGAGAAGACTGCCCTTGCTGACAAAAAGCTGGCTTCGGTCGGAGCGCTAGAGGAGGAAATAACCAAGCTGAAGTCGTCTCTTACTGAATCCAACCGAGAGGCGACTCATGTGAAGAAAGAGAAGGTGGACCTGAACGACCAGCTGGAAAGCATATCTCGTAGGAGGAACGACTTGGAAGCTTATCTGAAGGCCCTCGCCAAGAAGCTCTTCCTTATGCTCGAAGGTACCCCTTTTTATCCAACTGTTTTGCTGTTTGCAAGTTACTGCTGACCAGTCGACTCATTAGCTCCTTGAATCTGTAGAATTCTGCCAAAACTTTGAAGAGGAAACTGGACGGATCGAGACGGGTTTGGATACTATCCTTTCTCCAGTCAGCAACGAGGCTGCCATGAATGTGCTTCGACTGGAATCTCGCGTCGCCAGCGTTACTAGCTATCTTGCTCGTCTGAAGGTGGCGGTGTTGCGCATTTATACATCACTATGGCCAAGGGCAATGCTTCAAAATGATCTCGAGTCCCTGATGGCTCGACTCAATGAGGTTCCTGGTCGAGTGCAGGAATGGAAGAAATCTTCTGCCCGAGGCGGTGCTGACGTGGCTCTGTCACTGGTTAGGGTCCACTGCAAGGAAGCTTGAGAAGAGAAGCTGGCGGCTATCAAGGTTGCTAACACCAAAAAACACGACTTCCAATATGTCGTGGAATTGTCACGGAAGATGTCCTAGCGAAAGGACTTAGTCGTAGGGCCATCGCAACTAGGAAGTTTAAAGGGGTTAATCGGGACAAAGGACACGAGAGGTTTTATACTAGTTCGGCCCCTTACGATGAAGGTAAAAGCCTACGTCTAGTTGTGTTGGTATCGCTGGGATTTCGATCACCAAGAGGCTCAACTCACCGGCTTGGTTCTCGATCTCTTGTTTTTCTTGCCCTAAGCCGCCACCAGGTCGTCCCCTTATATACATAGGTTGACGCCTGGTGGCCTACGGAGTCCCGGCCGGCTCATAATCGTGTCCGGCTCGGTGACTTTCTTTGCATGCCTTTCTTTACAAGTCTTTCCTTACATATGGCGGTTTACAATATCGGGCCTTAAGCCGCCTCCAGGCCTTTGCGCCTTCTATAAGATTTAATGAACTATCATCTTAATGTTTAGTGGGCTTCTTATGTAACCCGCCATTGGGGCTGACCCGGCCCCTCCTGGGCGGGTCATAACTGATAGTAATATCCCCAACATTAGGCCCCAGGTTGATTTTGAACTTCGTTCTTTGTCAATCTTCAACACTTAGAAAAATCCATCTTCTTATCCTCGCAGAAGTTTTTGTAACCCGCCGTGACGTCATCTCTTGAAAACGCAAAAAACTTTCATGACGTCATCTCCCAATGGATCTTTATCTTTAATGTCTCCCGAGAATCGAGGCACCTGTGTAGCTGGATAACCATTATTCAGCTCTCCCTCGATTTTCGCGCCTGTCTGTTCGCACCTTTCCCTTATAAATAGGCACGCCTCGGCCTTCCTCATTCTCCTCTCTTGCTTCGTCTTCTTCCTCTCGCAACCCTCCTGCTGCTCGAGCCTCACCGCCGTCGCGCGTCTCCTTCGTCTCCGTCAACCTTGGCCGCTGCATCAACTCGAACTGGTCCAGAGAATGGCGGCGACCTCCGCGGAAGACCTGTGACTGTAAGTTTTCTTCTTTTCGCTTCTCAGATCCGCATTTAGGGTTTCCAGATTCCTTCGTGTTCTTCCTAGTTCATCGCAATCCCTTGTAGTTCTTCCACCGCAGGCCTCTTCTTGATCCAAAAAGATATATATATATATATATATATATATATATATATATATATAGGGTCGCGCTATTCGTCACCCTGGGTGAGGAATAATTATTCTTCACCCCCCCCTCTATTTAACATCAATGCACCGTAATTTTACGTTCCGTAAGTTATGTCTTATTTCCGACGCAAAAAGGGACCGTAAGAAAAATATATAATCACCGTAAAAAATATTTTATGTTATGTAAAATTACAAACGTAAAAACATAGTCTAAAATACACATAAACTGCAAAATTCTTGTCTTATGATCTATATCTTTATTTTGTTATGTCAAATTTTACGTAGTGAATCAATAGGAATGTAACTACTTGAATTCGAAATGTAATTTAATTATGAAATGATCGTAAGATTACCTCGGGTGAAGAATAATTTATTCTGCACCCTGGACGATGAATAGTAACACTATATATATATATGCTCGTGCGGTAGTGTTTTTGTGCCTCTTCTTGATCCACAGATCCCTTTCTCTGATTCAAAGACTGCATTAGAACTTACAGACTCCTCTGCGCTGAACTTTTTAGGTCTAGAATTTTTTTCATTTTGAATAGCCATTTGATCTGGAATAATACCAAGCAATTTAGGAAACTTGTTTGTCTCAACACTTAGCTGAATTTGCCTTCTTCAAATATCTGTAGTCATGGCGGCTTACTATGCCGGCTTACTTTTCCTTATATGTCAGTAGCCCTTAACTAAGCCGCCATTACTTATTTGCATCATCATCACTTAACTATTAATCTCACCATTGAATTGAACCAGCATGCTATTTTCTTTTCAGTTTTGTCTTTTGATCATCATGCCATCAAAAGCGTCGACCATCTGCAACTGGGTCACCTCAACCGTAACTGAAGATCGTTTGAATGAGTTCGTCACCATAGGATTTTTGCCAGGGAAAGACGTCATGTCTTACCGTGCCCCTGACTCGGAAGAAGAACGGCCCAATCCAAGAGACGGCAAAGTGATTGTTTTTACTGACCACATGAACCGTGGCTTCTCACCGCCCAGCTCAAAGTTCTTCAGAGAGGTCCTCCACTTTTTCAAGCTCCATCCTCAAGATATTAGGCCTAATTCCATATCTAACATCTGTAACTTCCAGGTGCTCTGTGAGGTATATCTTCAACAAGAGCCGACCATGGAGCTGTTTAGAGAATACTTTTATCCGAACCGGTAGAACGAGTGCACCAACGGCCTTAGCTTAGAGCTTTGAGGCATCTCAATTCATCGCCGGCAGGGTGCTGTCTTCCCCCTCACAGTCTTACCAAGTCAACCAAAGGACTGGAATCAAACTTGGTTCTACTGTCAAGACATTTCACCGGCAAACGAGAAGCCACTGCCGGGTTATCGCCCCGATCGTCTTGACTCCAAGTTCATGCTTCCTGACAAGCTTACTGCCACTGAACGCAAGAGGCTGATACCATCCATCAAAAGGATTAACGCTCTGTTAGGGAACGGGTTAACTGGAGTTGATCTGAACCGCTACTGGATCTCATGGCGGGTCATCCCTTTAAGCCGTCGGTCAAAGCTGATGTATGAGTATGGTGGAGGCCCGGATGACTCTCTTCGTCACAGCCCCGTTCAATTAATAGAATAAGATATTGTTTCAATGTCAACCCTTCTGGTGAATGAGTAATACGAAGATTGCAGCATTGTCGGGTTAAACCCCTTCTGCAAGCTTAACCCAGCACCAGAAGTAAGGATATTCTGACCTTTCTCCTTTGTATTTTTCCCAGCCGTATTGTTTAATACTTGCCTGACTTTTCATCTTGTTTTTACCTATCTGTAGGCCAACTCTGACTTTTGGAAAGTTAAATATGACCACGAGGCTGCCAAGAAAGCAAGAGCCGCAGCCATAAACGCCAAGAAAACGACCCGGAGGTCGAAAAAGAAGAAGAAGAACACTGCTGAAGATTGGATGAAGCTTGACGATTCATCTGAGTCGGAGGTAGCCCTTGATTCCGTTGGCCAATTTTTTAATAATCTTATTAACACTGATCATTACTAGGATGACACTGGGGCCAGTCAGGCCCTGGAAGAAGAGGTAACTATCATTTCCTCCGACTCAGAGCCCTTGCCAAGACAAAAAATTCGACGAGTGATCTGTAAAGTAAGGTTTTCTAACCCTTTAGCTCACTTGGATCCCAACTTTATTTTGAAAAAGCAGCAACATGAGAGCCGCCGTCAAGCCCGGACCAAAGACGAACCGGCTGTTGTTCTTCAACAAACCCCTCAGAAGCGCCGGAATGAGGTTTACTTCTTTTGTCTTTAATTCTGTTTAATGGATCCTTTCCTTTGCATTACTTTAACTTTATTTTGTCTTTTCAGGAGGTGTCTCACTCTTCTGGTGATTCATCGCAAACTCAATTTCCGGCCTTCAAGACTGCCCCCGGGTAATGAAAAATCCTCCTTTTTCCAGGTTGTTCAAATTATATCTTTGTACTAATAGTCCTGCAACATTTCTCTTAGTGGCCAATCTAAGAAGGAAAAAGCAGCTAAACCGGCGGAAGACCCGCCAATCCTTGCATCTGACCCAGCCAGGCCACCTTCTCCTCCATTAACTGACGCTCCAGAAGACCCGCCTGTCGATACAGAAGCAAATCCTCCTGAGCCATCGTTTGATGAGACCACTGTGAACCCTTCCGCAACTGGACCATCAAGCTCAGCCAACCCACCATCACCATCTACACAAGACGTTTTGATCATTGGGAGCCGTTTTATTGAACCGGGGAATCCAACCATGCTGGCTCGCCACACGGCGAAACAAGAAGCACTGGAGGGGCAGAAAGTGCACTTTGACGTTGCCAATTATGATCATCTAAATGCCAACGATATTTTATCCGGCTATCTCAGCCATGTGCACTCCAGTCGCGACTCTGAGATCGAAATGGTCAAACAGTTGCAGCTGAAATACGAGGTATGTTCTTCCGGCTTATCTATATTCTTCCAGCCCCCAAGTCTTTAGATTATGAGAAAACCGGAATGATCTGTAGACTTTATAATATAGGCCAAGACTTTTACCTTTGAAACTTTTCTTGAATTCGCTAAAATAGAACAAAGCTTCACCTGTAGTCCCCAAGCGCCGGTTCCTTTTAATCATAAATGAGTCGGTACTTTAAATTGTTTTGTACCGTATGTAAAGAACTTAATACTCCGTCTTAACCTTGAGAAACTTGTTGAATTGCATACATTAGCCCCCAAGTGCCAAGTGTTGTTACTTTGTAAAGTACCTGGGACTTAAAATATGTCTTTAGAGTCATAAAAATTTGTTTTGGCATACATTAGCCCCCAAGTGTCAAGTGGTTTTTTGTAAAGTACTTGAGACTTGAATCTTGATTGTTGAACTTTAAGCGAAATCTTGACTCACCTAAGTATGCTTTTTTGCAGAATGCCTTATCTGAAGTGAACTCGCAATTAACTGATGCGAAGACCCGGCTAGCGAGTCAGGAGGCAGAAATCATGTCTGCTAACTCCAAATTGCAAATAAGTCTCTCTGAGACGGAAAATTTAAAGACCAGCTTCATCTCGAAGAAGAAAACCTGGGCAGATGAAAAAACGCTTCTGACACAACGCGCCGAGAAGGCCGAAGCAGCCCTTGAAGAAGTGTCAACAGAGCTGAACAGTTTAAAGGGCCGGGTGTCTCAAATGGTGGCTACCATCTTTGGTAAGCCGTCTGTTTTTAATCGTGTGTACTTTTTTGCTGATCTAGAGTATAAGCCGCCAGCTGACTTTGTGTATAAAATATGTGCAGGCCCACGAAGCAAGAATATGAGCCAAGATCCTTTGATTAAACTCAGGGCGGTGTATACCTTAGTAGAACAACTGTATATTGGCGAACAAAGGGCACTTTCCGCCATCTCTCCTGCCAATCAAGGACCCAACCGGCTCAGCAACGTTCTGAAGAAACTGTCAATCCTTCCTGCCAGATTTCAAGAAGTGAAGCGCTCATGTGCATGAGCCGGAGCTTTGACTGCCCTGAGCCGCTCCAAGGCTTGGGTGCCAGACCTAGACCCGACAGACGTGGCCAGAGGCTATCCCACCGTGAAGGAAGACGGATCTCCCTTTGAGCAGGAGGATTTCATGGCTTGTGTGCGCAGAGTCCGGGCTTAGGCAACTATTCTTGGAGATGAAACCAACATCGACAAGTACCAGCCGGGTTTTGATATTGAAAATAAGAAGATGGACACTCCCTCATACAAGGTGACAGATTTGATACCGCCTGTAAGAGAAAATACATTTGCCCTGGAAGTTGACCCGGCCGGCCTAATCGACGACGAAGCCGAATTTGTCGCTGTGAATGGTTTTGACTGGTCAAAACCCAGCTTCCAGCCAACAGAGGGCGGTGAACCGACGAGGGAGGAGCAATAATCATCTTCATGGGCTTTATAAAAGCCTTTTAATAGTTTAGCTGTGAAAACACTTGTATGCTTTGCTTATGCCATCGCGCATAAAACACTTATCTGTGATTCTGTGTTTCCTGATGTCAATATGTGCATCATACTTATGGTTGTCCCGGTAATATTTCAGCTCTGTTCCTATAGATACAAGGAAAAAGACTGGCTTGGCGGTTTAGTACGGAACGGGTTAGAACACCCGGCTTATAGCCAATATGTTTACCATAATAAAAAACAGAAACAGATATAAAAAGAGAACAAAGGCTGAAAACTAACCCTTTGGTTAATGCATCAGACAATTGTGTATAAACAATAGCCATACGTGTACCTTTGATCCTTAGACCACCGGTTTAAATGACCCGGCGAATGAAGTTGATAACTTGATTTTTTTAGAAGTCAATGCTTCTAAATACTTAATGATCATCATACCTTGGTGGCTTTGTTGTCAAATAGTCCGGCCGGCGAAGAAGATCAGGCTAATTAATTGTAATATTGAGACAACAAAACACTAAAAGGCAAACAACAGATGATAAGTACAATTTAACTTTGTATTGAAAGGTTAGGGGCTTCTGATTCGAATACGATCAGTAAAACGGACCAAAGGGGTTAAGCTAAGGTTCGAATACGACCATATAGCCCCCAATGGCTTTGGCATTGCGCCGATCAAGAGGGTACCGACAGCTATGTTCTCTTTGGTTTGAATACGACCTATGTTTGAACAGGAAGCCCCCAAATGACCTTGAGAGGTTTTTAACGACCCTGATTCGAATACGATCCAAGTCGGACCCAAAAGGGGTTAAGCTATGATTCAGATACGATCAAGAAGCCCACAAGTGAGTTTGGCCTTGAGCCGATCAAGAGGGTTACGACAGCTATGTTCTCTTTGGTTCGAATACGAACTATGTTTGAACAGGAAGCCCCCAAGTGACCATGATATTGCAGCTAGATTCAAATACGATCATAAGTTGGACCAAAAAAGGTTAGACTTGATTCAAATATGATCAGCTCCTTAATAGTCATTTGAAAATAAGAAATAACAAAGATGCATAACCTTTGAAAAGAAAAGAGACCGATGGTCTTACTTTATTGCTTATCATGGTATATACAATGTTAAAGTATGTACATGATGAGAGCCGGTGGCTCAGGTGTAGTATGGCCGAAGTTGAGCAATGTTCCACGGCCAGCGGATCTCCTCCTCCACTTACGTGAGTCTTTGTGCTCTCAAACGTCAATGAGGTAATATGACCCGTTGTTTAAGTTCTTGCTGACCACAAAGGGTCCTTCCCAAGGTGGGGATAACTTGTGTGCATCTGACAAATCCTGGATGAGCCGGAGCACCAGGTTGCCTTCCTGAAAAGTCCTGGACTTAACCCGGCGGCTGTGATAACGGTGCATGTCCTGTTGATAAATTGCTGATCGAGCCGCTGCTAAGTCTCTTTCTTCATCTAACAAGTCGAGCGCATCCTGTCTGGCTTGTTCATTATTAGCTTCAACATAAGCTGCCACACGGGGCGAGTCATGACGGATGTCACTAGGCAACACTGCTTCTGCTCCATATACCATGAAAAAGGGTGTGTAACCTGTAGACCTGTTAGGTGTGGTGTTGATACTCCACAACACCGAGGGTAACTCCTCTACCCAACAACCCGGCGTTCGCTGTAAGGGAACCATAAGCCGGGGCTTGAACCTTTTAAAATTTCCTGATTTGCTCTCTCAACTTGACCATTAGATTGAGGATGAGCTACGGAAGAAACATCAAGCCGAATATGCTCACGTTGACAAAACTCCTCCATAGCCCCTTGGGATAAATTAGTGCCATTGTCAGTGATAATGCTGTGTGGAAAACCAAAACGGAAGATCACCTTTTTCATGAACTGAACCGCCGTGGCCGCATCACACTTACTCACTGGCTCCGCCTCAACCCACTTAGTGAATTTATCAACTGCCACTAAGAGATGTGTCTTTTTATCCTTAGACCTTTTGAAAGGTCCCACCATGTCAAGCCCCCAGACCGCAAATGGCCAAGTGATTAGAATCATCCGGAGCTCTTGAGCCGGCACATGTGCTCGTCGTGCGAACTTTTGACATCCATCACATCTGTTGACTAGATCCTCTGCATCAACGTGAACCGTTAACTAGTAAAAACCGTGACGAAAAGTCTTGGCCACCAGAGATTTTGACCCGGAGCACGAGGATCACCTCCGTTCCGAATATCCGGAGTTCTCTTAGTCCTAGATCTCGGGACGAGATCCTCTTGTAGTGGAGGAGAGTTGTAACACCCCATATGTAAAACTTCCATATTTGGCAATGTATCTAACCTTGTCATGATCAATCCCAAGTGGTTTCCTCCTTGTTGTTTTCATTTTGGGGTTTTGCTTTGTTTCATATTGCATTGTATTGCCATTTCTTGTCATATTCATTTTTTCCATTAATTGTTGCATCATGGCCTCATCATATGTTGCATTGTGCTTGGGGTTATTTTGCATATTCTCATCATCATGTGCATCTTCATGGTATAGCTCATTGCTTTGTGGCATGTTCTATGTAGATCCAAGCATAATCATCCCCCTTCACTCATTACCACCTCTCATTCTCTTTTCTTTCTTTTTTGCAAGTGCCATCTTACCCTCCTCCATAAATGTTCATATTCTCCCTATAAATCTTTCTACCTGTCCAAAACCTCTCCGCAAAATTTCATCCCATTTGGACTTGGTTTGGTTGGGGTAAAAAATGCCTCAAGTTTTAATCTAATTCAAACTTGGAATATTTTTCTTCCTCTAAAAGTTTCCAAACCATTTTTATAATTATGTGCATAAATCCAGGGTCATGTAGATATTTTCATATCTCTCAAACCCCTCTACAATCCCCTGTGCTTTTCTCTTTGATTTTCTGTCTGAAGAAAAGAAAGGAAAAAGAAAAGCAGCAGCAACACAACCCAGCAACAGCAGCAGCCACCCGGGCCTCGTCTACCAGGCGGCCTGTCTGGCCCCGCGCGCTAGCCAACCCACAGTCCAGGCATGCAAACCGCTCTCCCTTTCTCACCCACGCACCCGCTCGCCCCCCGCTAGAGCTCGTCCACGTGTCTAGCCCAACCCCACGAGTCAGCGAGGCCCTGTAGCTCCAACCCACTTTTCGTCCTCCTCTTGCCACGGCATGGGGACCGCGAGCTCGAGCGCGTCGCCGCTGCATCCCATCGCCTTGGCCCCCCTTTATAGCCACCTCCTTGTATAGGGAAACCCTAGGGTTTCCCTCTCCCAACCACCGCCACCGCCAGGTGCGTTTAGCCACCAAATCCACCAAGTTCGCAGCCTCCCGAGCGCATTTGGGAGCACGGGCTCGTCGGCGGCGTGCTCCTCGTCGACCCCCATCTTGCAAACAGTGTCCTTGTTCTTCCCCGTCGCCGACTACGTCCCCGTTGTTGACTACGGTAGCAGGAGCCCTCTGCAGCATGACCTCATCTTCTTCTTCGACTCCGGCCACCGTACCTGTTCGATCGCCGCCATCGTTGTCTCCATCCACTTCACACCAAGCCGAGCACCCCATCGTGTTGGTGGTGAGATTGCGCACCTCCCCATCCCCTTTTCCCTCTTGTTAGAGCGCTCTACCGTATGCTGCCATGAGCACTCGAACGCGCTGTAGTCAGACCTCGTCTCCGGTGAGTGCACTGGCCCCCTTTTGCTTGTTGCGCATGTTCGGCGTGTCCCCGCGTCGCAGTCGCTCGATCCGTGCTCGCTACCGCCCATTTAGCTCCTCCGCTTCGGCGCATCCATCCTCGCTATGCCGCCTCTATAGCACCTCGCCGCTGACGCCTCCGTTGTCGTCCTGTGCATTTTGTAACACCCGCGGGTGCAGGATCCTCTGGTCACCCCGATGCGCCCCTCCGTCGTTCTGATAGTCCACCGGAGGCAACTCCAGCGAGCCCCTCCACCGCTCTGTGCCCGCGTCGGCCCTCTCCTTTGCTTCCTCTGTTTTGGAAGCCAGCCACGCAACCACTGCCATGTGGGACCCCGTGGGACCCACTAGTCAGCGAGTCAGGGGCCAGGTCCCACCTGTCATCCCCTCTCCACTTTTTTCCTTTTCTTTTATTTATTCCCAGCGAATATTCCGTTTCAGGCAGACAAAATCTTTCCTATTCAGGCAAGTCCTATTCTGGACGTTCCATTTATGGAAGTTGCCTTTTCTGCATATTCCATATTAGGCAGTATTTGTTTTGCAAAATTGTTGGGATTTTTCTACTGCAACCTAGGCATATTATATATGGTTTTGGGGTAGAAAAATCCAAGTATTCCAGTGGTGGCATTAGTTTCTGCATTTGATCAAGTTTGTACACCTGCTATTTTACATCATGTTACTGTTGTCATTTATGGGAGATTAAATTCAAATATGCTATGTGATTGTTTAGCACATGTGTAGCTTCTTTTTCATGTCTACTTCATGCTAGATTTTATTCCATGCCATGAAGCGCACTGTGATGAGTGCCACAAGCTTGTAAACATGCCTACATGAATTTGTTTTGTCATGCCATGCATATTCTACCAAGTCTGAAATCAGTCATATCACTTGCCATGTTTGCATTGGTGCTATCATCTTTTCTGTAGATCTTTGGAACAAGTTCACTAAGGATGTTTTGTTAAGTGCATTTTGTTCTAACATTCCATGATCTTGTTTGCCATGATGTGTCCCTATAACATGTAGTTTACTAGCTCTAAACATTGCAACCTGATGTTGTTTCTATCGTGTCCAGTATTTTCACCAAGTCTGTAAAGCTGTTAGCATTTGCATTTTGCCATGATGTTTTAGTCATGCTCTAGTGGTTTCTAGCAGTAGCTCAGTAATAATGTTTTGTGGTGCTTGATATGTACTTCACTGCCATGCCTTTTTTTCATGTTTGGGTGTTGTAGCATGTTTAAACTATGCATCTAAGTGGCCATATTGTTGTTTTCAACAGATTGAGTTGCATCTTGTTTGGCTTGTCATTTTCAAACCATGCATCCATTTTCGGTGATCTTTATGTCGATTTCAACCGAAATCTATCAGTCAGTCCAGTGGCATGCTTGGGTTACCAAGATTGTGCCATGTTCATCGTTTCTCCTTCTGTCTCGTTTACACCCCTTCCGAAGCACCTCATATGCATTGCACATCTTATCTTGCATTCCATGACATGTCTTGCATCATGTTGCTTGCGCATTGCACCATGATTGTTTGTCGTTCTGTTGCTTGCGTTCTTGCTTTGGGTAGAGCCGCGAGACGAGTTTGTGTTCGAGGACCCTGTCGAGTATGTTCACGAGGAGCAAGGATTCGATACCTTTGAAAACATTGCAGGCAAGATGATCATTACCCCCGATATCACTTCTATCTTTGCTTGCTAGTTGTTCATTCTATCGCTATGTCGCTCTACCTACCACTTGTTTATCAAGCCTAACATATTGCCATGTCAAGCCTCTAACCCACCTTCCTAGCAGACCGTTGTTTGGGCATGTTACCGCTTTTGCTCAGCCCCTCTTATAGCGTTGCTAGTTGCAGGTGCCGTGCAGTTTGTTCCATGTTGGAACATGGATATGTTGGGATATCACAATATCTCTTATTTAATTAATGCATCTATATACTTGGTAAAGGGTGGAAGGCTTGGCCTTTTGCTCGGTGTTTTGTTCCACTCTTGCCGCCTTAGTTTCCGTCATACCGGTGTTATGTTCCTTGATTTTGCGTCCCTAACACGGTGAGGGTTTATGGGCCCCTGTTGGCAGTTCGCTTTGAATAAAACTTTTCCAGCAAGGCCCAACATTGGTTTTACCATTTGCCTAATAACAACTAAAATTTGCACATGGAGTGATTAACCCGAGGATTCTTAATCAACAACCCGGGCCAATGCTCCTCATGAGTGTTGGTCTAAACTAGAGTCGTGTGCAGCTTCCCCAGGGAAACTCGGGTCTCAGTTGTTGTACGCTGCGCTCATCCGATCATGGCCTAAGACAAGATACGTGCGGCTACTATCAGGGTGTCTACACGTCGGGAGGTCTTGCTGGTTTTGTTTTACCATTGTCGAAATGTCTTGTGCACCAGGATTCCGAGTCTGATCGTAGGGTCCCGAGATGGAGAATTGTCTCCGCAGATCGTGAGCTTGCCATGGGCTAAGTTGGGACACCCCTGCAGGGTTTAATCTTTCGGGAGCCATGCCCGCAGTTATGTGGCAGACGAGAGTTTTCAATATCCGGTTGTAGTGAACCTGAAACCAAACTCTTTCAAATACACCAGCCGCGTGTGTAACCGTGAAGGTCTCTTTTCAACGAGGTTCGAGAAGAGAACATGGTGGGGTTATGTTTGAACGTAAGTAGTTTAGGATCACTTCTTGATCATTACAAGATTATGACCGTTTGCGTAGCTTCTCATCTTATTCTTACATTCGTAAGTTAGACACCATACAATGCTTAGTGCTTGCTGCAACTCCACCTTATGTCCATACCTTACCTTTAAGTTTTGATAGTCTTGACACCATGGACAATAGGATTGCTGAGTCCCCGTGGTACATAGTATACTAAAAACATAGTTGTAGGTACCGATGAGACTAATGCATGTGATGCCACTGAGCTCAAGTGGGAGTTCGACGAAGACCTTGGCCGTTACCATGTTTCCTTTCCGGATGATCAGTAGTGGTGCCCAGTAGGGTCGATCGGGACTTAGCTTGGGTGGTTGTCTTTTATTCGTTTGACTTCGTCCGTAGCCGGACTCTGTGTTCATCTTGAATGATTGTATAACTTGATGATATTGTGTGACATTCTGGCGATTCTAAGCCAAATCTCATATTCTATCTATCCAGTACATGAGATGTGCAAAGATACAACCACTCTTGTGACCATACCAATATGCGCTTATGCCCCAAGTCGTGCCTCGACACGTATGGAGTATAGTCGCATATTGGGTGTTACAGTGTGCATCTAATCCTATAATGAAAAATTCCCACTAGTATATGAAAGTGACAACATAGGAGACACTACAAAAAAATACACTTCCGTGATGATACGTGTTTGTCACAGTAGGTCGCGTTTTTTGTCATGCATGTACATCCATGACAAATTTATGACAGAATCAAGATAGTCATACCTGTGCTGTCGTAGAAGTGTTCCATGACATTATCAAAATTATCATCACAGAAGTGTCCACTTCCATGACGATAAATCGCGCGTCATAGAAGTGCTTTCGTCAAGGGTGACCGACACGTGGCATCCACCATAACGGAACGCCGTTAAGCTATCGGGTCGGATTTTGGATTCCATAACATGTTAACAACCCCAACCAATGGGGATTTTCCACATATAAAATCATCATTGGCTGGAGGAGACACGTGTCAGGTCCGCATTGGCACAGGTGTCATTCATCCAATGGGCGAGACGCACCTATGATATGTTGACACGTGGACCGACCCATCAAGTTTAAATGGGCCGGCCCAACTGAAGGCCCACAAGATTTTGCGGACCCTAATGGGCCGGCCCAGCTAAAGGCCCATGAGATTTTGCGGACCATAATGGGCTAGCCCAGCTAAAGGCCCACAAGATTTTGCGGGCCATAATGGGCCGGCCCAGGTAAAGACCCAAAAGATTTGTGTGTGCCATAATGGGCCGGCCCAGGTAAAGGCCCACAAGATTCTTGCAGATCATAATGGGCCGGCCCAGCTAAAGGCCCACGAGATTTCGCCGACATTAATGGGCCGGCCCAGCTGTAGGCCCACAAGATTTTGAGGACCCTAGTAGGCCGGCCCATTAACTGGCTGCCATGTTTTGGGCCAAATGCCGGCCCATATTTAATCCGGTCCATTAATGGCTTGCCACGCTCCGGGCCTAATAGTGGCCCATATGAGATCCGGCCCGTTAAAACCCTACCACGTTCTGGGCCAAATTACGGCCCAGATCAGGTCCGGCCCTTTAAGAGGCTTTGGGCTCAATTATGGCCCATATCAGATTCGGCCCATCAACCGGACACTATGCTTTTGGGCCCACTTTCTAAAGGCCCACTTAGTAATTTGGCCTGATATTAGTTTTGGCCTGTTAAGGGCCCGTTTAACATTTTGGCCCTATATTAATTTCGGCCTGTTAAAAGCCCGTCATATAGTTGGGCCTAACTACGGCCCGGTTTGCATCCGGCTTGCTCGCAGCCTATATCTGATTGGGCCAAATAAGGACCGAGACAATTTTGGCCTGTTAAAAGCCCGTGATTTGATTCGCACAATCATGGGCCGGGGTTCATTTCGGGCTGCTGCCGGCCCGTGAGCTGTTCGCCATGTTTCGGGCCCAACGTACATCGTGATTGCATGACGGCCCGATTATGTACCGTAATTTTATGGTTTGGCTGGTTTACTGCGAAGACAGGATATATATACAGTAAAATAACTACAGCATCGTGAATAAGAAAAACCCTAGACTATACAATAAAGAAATTATGGTATATTACATCCACTGCGCATCAAAGTTCGCCACTATGATAATAAAGCACAAGCAGACAACAGATTACATACATTGGGCATTAAAGAACGCCACCAGTGCAAATAAACACGCTGACAAAATAATATACGAAACCGACAGCACTTCAATAGAGTTCAAGAAAGGTTAGCCCTGCTGGGGAGCTGCAGCGCAAGCAGCTGAGCAAGATGATGAGACTGCGCTTGTTCAACACTTATATCTTCCTCACTCTGAAAGATAAACAAGCAAACAGATGACAGGTTTTGCACATAAAAGTATCAGTGCTGACAATTCATCACATTTCTTACTGACGAATAAAGTGACACAGTTTAAAATTGCATTAACACAATATGGTATTGTTCAGGTCAAGACATGGAAGGAAATGACATTGTGAAGGAGTTGGCAGCTTCACGACACCACTGGATTACAGATCAAGAACTCATAAGTATCAATGGTTAGTGTGCTGTCAATTTATATCATTTCAGATTGGCAAATAAAGAGACGGTTTAAATAATAGTAGAATGATATGACATTGTTCATAGTTAAGACATTGCAGAATATGACATTGTGCTGTAGTGGGTAGGTGCACCACACCACTGGATTACGGATGAAGAACAGAAGCATACATGCAGTGCAAAAGAAGATCACTTGCTCTATATAGTTTAATTTACATGGTATGAAGAAGGAACTTGGTTGTACAACTGAAAACTTAAATTGAGAAAGGATAAACTTTTGCTTATGAACTACATAATAAACTTTAAACAAGCAATTTGATGCAAACACAAAAAATAAACAACTATTGCAGTCATGCCTAACCAAATATATACAACAAAGTTTGAAGGCTTGAGATGGACAAACTTACATTATTGGTGAAGACAGGCTCTATAAAGGCCTTGTCCATGCTGATGGGGGGGGGGAATTCAAGAAGTTTACCACAAAATCTTCTTCAAAAGCATTGCCTTTATTCTACATTTTGTTAAGAGTAAATATAGATGTGATAATATACGAAAAAATGGAGAATATTTAAGATAAGATGAAGAGTGATGCTACATAACCAAGTAGCTATAAATGTAAGTGCAGCGATACAGGCAAAAGGTACAGCCAAGAGCAATGCACAGCTAAACTTCTTCAGTACCAACCTTATGGTAAGAGTAAATATAGATCTGATGTGTAGAAAATGGAGGGCAAAGGAAAATAAGCTGCAGAGTGATGGTACATGAACAACTACCTGTCATTATAAGTACACTGACAAAGGACAGCATGTACTTACAAGAACAATGCAGAGCTAAAAAAAACATTGGCATTGGATATATTCTACACTAATGTAACCATTCATACAGATCAGATAATTTGGAGCAAACAATTGATAAGCAAGCTATCATGCATACTGCTGTCACATAATGAACCAGGTATGTATGCAAGTATAGTGATACAGGATAACAGGTACTAACAAGAGCAAAGCAGCGGGCAGCATATTTGCGATATCCTGTCGCTCTTGTCAAACCGGAATTCTTCTTCGAGCAGATTCCCTGCAAAAAAGATCCGTAAGGCACATGCGGAAAAGTAGAAGTTCAAATTGTCATGTGATTTCATAGACAGTACCTCATCCTGGGAACGAGACCAGTGCATAACGAGGTTTTTCCATTCAATGTCTTCTAAATTTAGCACATGAGACTTCACCGGAAATTCGTTTATAGACTTGCCATCAAAGTGTGATTTCCTCAGGTAACACCAATACTGCTGCAATGCTTCCTTGAAAAGCACAAGCAAGATTTGCCCATCATGACTATCCAGATTGACCGTCGCCTAGTTACAACAATGTAATGTAAATCATTAATGTGTTCAATCAGCAGAAAACAGGAAAATAATAACCATGAATAATAGCACTTACACGTAAGTTGGACAGGAAGATGTGAAAATGGTGTTTGTCTTCATAATAATCTTCCCATGATGGGAATATATGCACGTAGTCCCTAACAACATTGAAAGCATTGTCTTTTAAACTGGAAATAAATGGAATGGGGTTCCAATCTGCAGGAATTGGTTGTCTCTGTAGTTGGGATAGGTCTTCGGCTGGTGGACTTGCTGCACTTTTTGCTGGAGTGGGATTTCTCTATGGTACAGCTGGTGCTATGGCAAATGAAATCGGTAATTTATTTGTATAAGGAAATAGGTATTGCACGAGCACTAGCACCCATATCACACAAGCCATGATAACAATGATCTCCTATTTTAATAGAAATAACAGGCATGCCTACCACAGGTCTATGTTTATCTTTAGCACCAGGTTTAGCAATTCTAGCAGTCTCATCACAAAAGTAAATAACATGCCCATCAATATTATCAACCAAGAGATCTTTAACAATAGCAATATTATGTTCAACTTTAACTTGCTCAGGGGGTGCATAAGTTCTAATATTACTTCTACGAACCACAATTGAAGCTTTAGCATGATCCTTTATTCTAACAGGGAAAGGTGGTTTCTCAACATAAGCAGTAGGAACAATAGGATCATTATAAGTGATAGTCTTTTCTTCAACTTTAATAGGTTCAACTACTTTTACTTCTATGGGAGGATGATATTTAAACCACTTCTCCTTAGGTAGATCAACATAAGTAGCAAAGGATTCATAGAAAGAAGCTACTATCTCAGAGTCAAGTCCATATTTAGTGCTAAATTTATGGAAAACATCGGTATCCATAAAAGATTTAACACAATCAAACTTAGGTGTTATACCTAACTCCTTATCTTTGTCGAGATCCCAATCTTCAGAGTTGCGTTTAATTCTCTCCAATAAATTCCATTTGAATTCAATAGTCTTCATCATAAAGGAAACAGTACAAGAAGTATCGAGCATGGAGCGATTGTTGTCAGAAAGCCGAGCATAATTTTTTTGAATAATTATTTCTCTTGAGAGCTCATGATTGGGGCATGAATATAACATTGACTTAAGCCTGCCCCAAGCTTGAGCGATGCTTTCTCCTTCGCGAGGCCAAAAATTATATATATAATTACGATCACGATGAACAAGCTGCATAGGATAAAACTTCTTATGGAATTCCAATTTCAACCGTTTGTAGTCCCATGATCCCATATCATCACATAGCCTATACCATGTCAATGCATCTCCCTTCAAAGATAAAGGGAAGACCTTCTTCTTGATAACATCATCAGGCATACCTGCAAGCTTAAATTATCCACAAACTTCATCCACATAGATTAAGTGTAAGTCGGGATGTAATGTTCCATCTCCTGCAAAAGGATTAGCTAGCAATTTCTCTATCATACCCGAAGGAATTTCAAAGTAAAAAATTTCAGTAGGTTCAGTAGGTTGAGGAGAAACTATTTTCTCTACCGGTCGGGGTGAAGATATCCCGAACAAGCCCCTCAAAGGATTACTTTCCATAGTAACAAGTGAAAATAAATTTCAGCACACTATATAAATTTTTCCTTACCAAATTCCACCTACCAAAGGCGCTTCACTCCCCGGCAACAGTGCCAGAAAATAGTCTTGATGACCCACAAGTGTAAGGGATCTATCGTAGCCTTTTCGATAAGTAAGAGTGTCGAACCCAACGAGGAGCAGAAGGAAATGATAAGCGGTTTTCAGCAAGGTATTCTCTGCAAGCAGTGAAATTATCGGTAACAGGTAGTTTTGTGATAAGGTAATTTGTAACGAGTAGCAAGTAATAAAAGTAAATAAGGTGTAGCAAGATGGACGAATCCTTTTTGTAGCAAAGGACAAGCCTGGATAAACTCTTATATGAAGTAAAGCGCTCTCGATGACACATGGGAATTATCGTCAAGCTAGTTTTCATCACGATCATATGATTCACGTTTGGTACTTTGATAATATGATATGTGGGTGGACTGGTGCTTGGGTGCTGTCCTTACTTGGAAAAGCATCCCACTTATGATTAACCCCCATTGCAAGCATCCGCAACTACAACAGAAGTATTAAGGTAAACCTAACCATAGCATGAAACATATGGATCCATATCAGCCCCTTACGAAGCAACGCATAAACTAGGGTTTAAGCTTATGTCACTCTAGCAACCCATCATATACTTATTACTTCCCAATGCCTCCCTCTAGGCCCAAACAATGGTGAAGTGTCATGTAGTCGACGTTCACATGACACCACTAGAGGGATGACAACATCTCATCAAAATATCAAACGAATACCAAATTCACATGACTACTAATAGCAAGACTTCTCCCATGTCCTCAGGAACAAACGTAACTACTCACAAAGCATATTCATGTTCATACTCAGAGGGGTATTAATATGCATAATGGATCTGAACATATGATCTTCCACCAAGTAAACCAACTAGCATCAACTACAAGGAGTAATCAACACTACTAGCAACCCACATGTACCAATCTGAGGTTTCGATACAAATATTGGATACAAGAGATGAACTAGGGTTTGGGATGAGATGGTGCTGGTGAAGATGTTGATGGATATTGACCCCCTCCCGATGAGAGGATCGTTGGTGGTGACGATGGTGATGATTTCCTCCTCCTGGAGGGTAGTTTCCCCGGCAGAACAGCTCCGCCGGATCCCTAGATTGGTTCCGCCAAGGTTCCACCTCGTGGCGGTAGAGTTTCGTCCCGTAAGCTTGCTTCTGATTTTTTCTCGGATGAAAGACCTCATATAGCAGAAGATGGGCATCGGAGGGCCACCAGGGGGCCCACGAGGCAGGGGGGCGCGCCCAGGGGGTAGGGCGCGCCCCCACCCTTGTGGCTGGTGGGTGGCCCCCCTCTGGTACTTCTTGCGCTCAGTATTTTTTATATATTCTGAAAAGTGCTCCCGTGGAGTTTTAGGACTTTTGGAGATGTGCAGGATAGGTCTCTAATATTTGCTCCTTTTCCAGCCCAGAATTCCAGCTGCCGGCATTCTCCCTCTTCATGTAAACCTTGTAAAATAAGAGAGAATAGGCATAAGTATTGTGACATAATGTGGAATATCAGCCCATAATGCAATAAATATCGATATAAAAGCATGATGCAAAATGGACGTATCACTATGATAGCGGCGCAAGGCTTGCTGATAGCAAGCGGCTTGCATAGCAGCCCGAAGACGATCTTCCTCAAGGAGCGCCGCATCATCTTGGCGCAACTACTCTTGCTCAAGCTCATCATAAGCGAGCACTCGAGGTGACCCGTATATGAGTTCAGTGGGGAGAACTTCTTCTGCCCCATATACCAGGGCAAAGGGTGTCTGGCCAGTGGCTCGATTTGGTGTCGTCTTGATTGACTAAAGAACCGTTGGCAACTCATCAATCAAGCGCCTTTCGCACTTGTGTAGCTTGTCAAAAGTCCTGGTCTTGAGGCCCCGTAGCACTTCTGCATTCGCCCTCTTAGCCTGGCCGTTACTTCTGGGATGGGAAACAGAAGCAAAACAGACCTTGCTGTCGAGGTCTTGAATGTACTCCACGAAGGTGCGGCTCGTGAACTGCATGTCGTTGTCGGTGATGACTCTGTTCGGCACACAGAAACGGCAGACTAGTCCCTTGAAGAACTTGACGGCTGACTGTGCTGTTACCTTTCTCACTGGCTCCACTTCCGGTCACTTTGTGAACTTGTCGATCGCGACGTACAAGTACTTAAAGCCCCCGACAGCTCAGGGAAAGGGGCCCAGTATGTCGAGCCCCCAGACCGGAAATGGCCAGGAAAGAGGGATTGTCTGAAGAGCTTGGGCGGGTTGATGAAGCTTCTTTGAATGGAACTGGCACGCTTCACACTTGGTTACTAGTGCAGTTGCATCCTGGAGGGTGGTGGGCCAGAAGAAACCTTGCCGGAACGCTTTGCCGGCAAGAGCCCTTGACCCTATGTGGGAGCCACACATGCCTCCATGTATCTCTGCCAACAACCTTAGTCCATCCTCTCGAGAAATGCACTTCAATTCCACACCGTTCAGTCTTCTCCTATAGAGGGCATCATCCACAAACTGGTACATGCTGGACCGATGAGTTACTTTCTCTGCTTCTTCCTGCTCCTCGGGGAGCTCTCCTATTTGGAGGAAACGGACAGTGGGTTGCGCCCATGCCGGAGCCTGGGGCTCGACGGCAAGGACTAATGGCTCATGTTCGGCCGTAAGGGCAGCTGCTTTTATGGCTAGGGCGTGAGGCCCTGCTGAGGGTTGCCGCCCTCCGGCAAGCTTGGGACTCTCGGCAACGTCCTTGCCGGCGGCTCCTGGGAGCTCAGCGGGAAAGTACTTGCCGGGGCCCGCCTTCCTTTGTTTGTTCTAACCTGCTGATGGTTCAACGGATGGGTTAGTTAGCTGAAGCACAAAGGTACCTAGTTCCATAGGCAACTTGAGGGCAGCATGCTTTGGGAGGTCATCAGCAATGTCGTTCTCCGCTCGAGGAACATGCTCTGCTTGCAATCCGTCAAAGCGCTCTTCCAACTTCCTCACTTCATCCACATAGGCCTCCATCAACGAGCTCTGGTAGTCCTTGTTTACTTGCTTGATGATGAGTTGTGAATCACCTCTGACGATGAGCTTTCTGATTCCAAGGTCTTCCGCGATCCTGAGACCGGCCAACAATCCCTCGTACTCCACCTTGTTGTTCTTTGATTTTTCCTGGGGAAAGTGCATCTGGATTACGTACTTGAGGCGCTCTCCGGTGGGCGCGGCGAGCAATACACCGGGACAAGCACCTTGGAGTGAGAAAGCTCCATCAAAGTACATAATCCACTCACTGCTCGTCTCCTTGCCGGGGAGGGTGGTCTCTTGAATCTCCTCGTCGGGCGTTGCGGTCCATTCTGCTATGAACTCCACCAGGGCTCGGCTCTTGATTGTTGAACTACTTTCAAACTTGAGTACAAAGCTCGACAGCTCCAACGCCCACTCCACAATCCTCCCAGTCGCATCTCGGTTGTCCAAGATTCGTTGCAACGGGAGGCGCGTGATGACGGTGATCTCATGTGCTTGGAAATAGTGGTGCAGCTTTCTCGAGGGCATGATGAGGTTGAAGAGTAGCTTCTCCATACCAGAATATCTTGACCTAGCCCCCTGCAAGAGGGAACTAACAAAATAGACTGGGTGTTGCACCATCTTCTTCTTCTGTCCTACTTTGCTCATATGCTCCGACTCCGTCTTGCCGGGATCGGGTCTCGTCGTGGGTTCTATCTTGCTGGCATCAGACCTTGCCGGGGATGGCCCCGACCCGTCACCCGATGGCTCCGCTGCTACTGCTGCCTCTTCCTCAAGTTCCCTCTGCGCCACCAGCGTGACACTGACCACTTGATCCATTGCTACCAAGTATAGCAGCAATGACTCTTGCGGTTTGGGCGCGACTAGTATCGGCATGGAGGAGAGATACCTCTTCAAATCTTGTACTGCAACCTCTGCCTCTGGAGTCCACTTTAATGGACCCTCCTTTTTCAAAACTTTGAAAAAGGGGAGGGCGCGCTCAGCAGATTTGGAGATGAATCTACTCCGGGCGGCAACACAGCCGGCGAGCCTACGAACGTCTTTGACCCGCTTCGGTGCTTCAATCTGCTCGATCGCCTTGATCTTGTTGGGATTTGCTTCAATTCCACGCTGAGACACAAAGAACCCAAGAAGTTTGCCGGACGGGACACCGAACACGCACTTCTCTGGGTTGAGCTTGAGGTTGATCTTATGTAGATTTGCAAATGTTTCTTCTAGGTCTTGTACGAGCGTGGCCCTGTCCTTGGTTTTGACCACTATATCATCCATATAGGCTTCCATATTTCTATGTAGCTGGGGCTCAAAACCAATTTGGACCGCTCGGGCAAATGTTGAACCGGCGCTCTTCAACCCGAAAGGCATCCATACAAAATAGTACGTACCACATGGCATCATGAACGCGGTCTTCTCTTCGTCTTCTTTCATCATGAAGATCTGATGGTATCCTGAATAGGCATCGAGGAATGACAGCATGTCACACCCGGCAGTGGAGTCTACAATTTGGTCGATGTGTGGCAAGGGGAAAGGACCCTTTGTACAAGCTTTATTGATATCTGTGTAATCAATACACAGCCTCCACTTCCCATTTGCCTTACGCACCACTACCGGATTGGCCAACCATGTGGGGTGGAGTACTCCTCTAACCAGGCCTACCGCCTCCAACTTCCTGATCTCTTCTATTGTGAACTCTTGTCGCTCCAAAGCTTGCTTCCTGACCTTCTACTTGACGGGTTGCGCATGAGGACAAACATCAAGATGGTGCTCAATCACCTCCCTGGGAACGCCGGGGATGTCGGATGCTTGCCATGCAAACACATCGACATTCGCCCGTAGGAAGGCGACAAGTGCGCTTTCCTATTTGCTGTCGACGGTGGAGCTTATGGTGAAAGCCCCGCCCGTGTCGTCCTCCTTGACGGACACCTTCTTTGTTTCTGGTGGTGCAACTTTGGACTTCTTGCTCTTGCTGGCGGAGCTCTCTGGCACGTCCTCAATGGGAGCGCAACACTCCAAAGAGGTGCGCTTACCGGAGTGGGTGCAAGAGGTCTCGCCGGAAGAGGTCTTGTCGGCCTTCTTCTTCCCTGGAGCTTCAGCGGCAGGGGAAAGTGTCTTCGCCGCAGTTGCTGCGACTGCCTCTCGGTAAAGTTGATCGGCACGGATGAGCGCATCTTTCTTGTCGGAGGGGACGGTGATGATGGTTAGAGGCCCTGGCATCTTTAGCGTGTTGTAGGCGTAGTGGGACGCCGCCATGAACTTGGCCAGCGCTGGGCGGCCAAGGATCACATTGTATGGCAAGGGGATCTCGGCGACATCAAAGACGATCTTCTCCGTCCTATAGTTCAGCTCGCCTCCAAACATAACGGGCAGCGTGATTTTACCTTTAGCCTGGCTCCTTCCTGGGTTGACCCCTTGAAACGTGCCCATCTCTTCGAGGTCTCCATCAGGAATCTGCAGCTTCTTGATCACAGCGGGCGAGATCAAATTCAGACCAGCCCCACCGTCAACCAGCACTTTCGTCACCTTGAGGTTGTGTATCGTTGGTGAGACCAACAATGGCAAACACCTGACCGCAGTTGTGTGATCAGGGTGATCCTCGGTGTCAAAAACGATGGGCGTGCAGGACCACTTCAGGGGCTTCTAGACATCGAACGACGGCTCCGCCGCAGGGACCTCACGCGCCCACTGCTTCAGCTGGCGGTGTGAGGTGTGCAACGAGGCGCCACCATCGATGCACATGGCCTATGTAGCCTTCTGGAACTCATGCTCGCCAAACTCGTCGTCCTCGTCGTGATCATCATCCTCCTCTTTCTTGTCGCGGCCCCGAGCGGGCCTCTCTTGTTGGTTATCTTTGCCGCGGCGACCCCCTTGGCCGCCACGCTTCTTGCCGCATCCCTCAGCACCATCCTGACCTTTCTCCTTGTCTCGCCTTTCATATTCAGCCTTCTGCTTTCCAACAAGTAGCTCAACTTGTCGGTAGTTCTGGAGGTCATGGCCCTTGGTGCGGTGGATTTTGCAGTATTACTTGTCGGAGCCTCCTGGCTTGTTGGCAGCTGCCAGGGCCAAGCAGGCGGCACACCCGGCAACCTCCCTATCGGGGTCGTCAGCCTTGGCCTTTTTGGCGGCGCCAAGCTCGCCGGATCCCTCAATAGCAAGCACAATCTTGCCCTTGCAATTCCTATTGCGGCACCGGCCCTTCTTTGTCGGAGCGGCGGTGTCTTCGTCTGTGGAGTCGGTTTCCGCAGCGGCGTCCTCGCCGGGGTACTTCCTCCTCTCTTCAGCTCGAGCACATCTATCGGCCAGAACATAAAGTTCGGCCACATCCTTGACCTTGTTCATCGCAAACTCTTCGTGCATCTTGCAGTTGCGCACATTCTGATGGAATGCACTGATAACTACAATGGGATGAACATCTGGGATGTTGTACTGCACTTGGCTTAACCTCTGTATGTACTTGCACATGTTTTCTCCTTCTTTCTAGGGATTATGTGCAAATCGCTTGCCTGGACATGAGCTTGGTGGCCTCCAGTGAAGGTGCCAACAAACTCATGACACAAATCCGACCAAGAAGAAATGGAATCCACTGGCAAGTGCATCAACCATGACATGACATTGGGTTTGAGTGCCAACGAGAAGTAATTGGCAAGCACCTTGTCGTCGCGAGCTCCAGCAGCTTGCATCGTGTTGGTGTAGATGCCGAGGAACTCTGACGGATGGGTCTTGCCGTTGTACTTCTTGCCGACATCGGGCTTGAACGTGCGGTGGGAGGGCCACTAGAACTGCCGCAGCTCTCGGGTAAAGGCTGGACAACCCACCTCGTAAAGCAGGTCACCGGGGCCCCCGGCACCGGGTGGTCCATATTAGGCCCCGCACGCCGATCTGACTGATGGTGTGTCTCCCGTCGTCGTTCGATGGTAGTTCGAGCATCTTCCTGGGCCCGTTCCCGAAGGACTTGACGTTGGTCGTGGTGGGTTCGCGGGTCAGACGACGTGATGGAAATGTTGTCACCGACCTCGGGTAGACGGGCCGGTTGTTATTGTTGCGGTCGCGGCGGGGGGGGGGGGGGGGGGGGGGAGAGAGTGCACCATGGTCGCAGCATCTCTGGTCCCCCCATCGCCAGCGTGAGCTGACTCGTCAGGACGCCGGTGCGAGGGTTCCGCTGGGAGCGGCTCATCTTTGTTGGCGAATCTGACAAGGCTTTGAATGGTGGCTCTCCACTCGTCGAACTTCTCCACAGCGGGGGGGGGGGGGGGGGGGAGTCGAGGAGCAGCTGCACGCGCGCCGGTGCTTCTGCTGGCGTAGGCGGCAGCGAGATCTACGTAGACCGTGATGCACTCCGACTTCTAACCAGGTTAGAAGGGGCTCTGTCACAGTCTCGCGGTCGCGCGCCGCCTGCACCGGCGTCTGAGCACGCACGCCGGCCTGGTTCGTCTTGGGAGTGGCGCATAGTGCTTTTTCCGCGGCGGTGCCCGGGGGCTCCGACATCGCGGTGTTGCTCATCGCATGCGGCCTGGGAGGGGCGCGACACGGGCGCCGGCTAGGGTGCCGTAGAGGCTGCTGCGCCGCCCGTGGGTAGCAGGGCCCCGCCCCCGGACCCAGTGGCACGCGGCTCGTCATCTCGGATTCGGACGACACCGCTCGCCTGGCTCTGATCGCCAGAATGTCGTGGATGCTCGCGGGCCACGTCTCCGGCCCCATCCGTGGTCGGAGACCTCCTCAATCTTTGACCACTTCATCCTCACAAAACTCAACAGAAAGCTCGGTAAGATCCGTTAGTATAATAAAGCAAATCACTACTCTAAGTATTGTTGCAAACCAATTCATATTTTATTTTTGCATTGTAGCTACTGTAATATAACTTTTCCATGGCTTATACCACCGATAAAATCAATAGTTTCATCAAAACAAGCAAAACAATGCATCAAAAATAGAATATGTCTTAAACATGACAGTGTGTAGCAATCTGAATATATACCATATGTCGGGGGAAACGACACCTACGGGATCACGAGGAATCCCTTTTTGCTACGGTTGGCGGGTGCGGGGCTGTGGAAAGAGCGGGATTGAGAGATTAACACAGGGGGATTATCCAGGTTCAGGCCGCAAGTGATGCGTAATACTCTACTCCTGCTGGTTTCTATTTATCTGGTGTTCTTGGACTAGCTACAAGGCATGTAGGGTCCAAAAAATCTGAATCCTCTCTCAGTACGCCACGGGCCTCCTTTTATAGTCAAAGGGGATGCCATAGTGGCACACAGGAGATGGAAAGCTATATCGTAATCGAGTCTATCTCTTGGCACCGTAGGACAAATGCATTTAATGCGCTGCCGACGTGCCCTTCTTGCTTTATTGGGGACGGCAAGGAAGCTCGTCCCAGCTGTCGTTGCCTCGCCTGGCTTTGACATGCGTTCGAACTGACGAGGCGTGTAGCGCCACGCTGGCTGGCTGCTGAGTTGGTGCGATGGCTGAATCTTCACGAAGATCTACATGCCAGCACGCAGGTGCTTGCCGAGTCAGCTAAGAGGATGCACGTCGCCACGCAGGTACCTGCCTAGCTGGTGGGCTTGCAGCTGCATGGGAACGGCGGTGGAGTCTTTACAGATGTGGGCCTGGCTGCGGCCCCGCAGATGTTTTTGGCAAGAGTCTTGCCGGGGCCCCAGCAAGGGTCTTCCCGTGGCATCGTGGTCGTCCTCGGCAAGGGTCTTCCCGGGGGTCTCGTGGGTATCCTTGGCAAGGATCTTGCCGAGGATTGTTGTCTTCTGGTCATCATCTAGTCTCGTGTGCTTCTGGTCTCCACAAAGATTTGCATGCCACCATGGAGGTGCCTCCCGAGCCACGGTCCCAAAGTGGTTGATGGTGTTGGAACTCTTGGGCTCAAGGGTGGCGGCTCTGCTGGTGTTGGGCAAGTTGCCCCGGCAAGGTTCTTGCCGGGGCTGTGGAGGCCGCCCCGGCAAGGGCCTTGCCAGGGGAGCTCACCTCGCCCTTCTGCTCTTCGTGTTTTCTGGCTTGGCGTTGCTCTGGTTGTCTTGCGGCTTTGCTTCCTTCCTCTGTCCCGCTAGGTGTGGTCGCAGGCGCGGCTCCAAGTGCCCGCGCACAAGTAAAGGGGTACAAAATAGGACCCCTCCTTTTGTGCACCGACACCATACTTTTGGTACTCCAAAAATTCTAAACAACTAGGACAAAATAAACAATTTTTATAGCAAGATTGTGCAAAAAGTTTCAGAAACGTTTGACATTCCAGTACAAAATGAAAATTCACGCGCTACAACCAAAGTTTCTATTTTTATACCACACATACCAAGAAGCAATCTAATCACCCTAAAGGCAAATCTTGGCACATTATTTTTATAATACAATGGAATTGTACAAGGGGATAATTATTTTTGTATGTATCTTCTTGAAAAATTCTACATTGTTTCCATGAGCATGAACAAATTGTTCAAGGTCGACCCTCACTTCTCCAATGCATAACTTCCAATCGCTTCTCTTTTGTCGAAAAGTTTTAAGTTCCCCTATATTTTTGTTTGTTTTTAAACTTTATAAAAGAACTCAACAGAAATAAATGACTCTCTAAAACTTCCGGGTTGTCTCCCTGGCAGCGCTTTCTTTAAAGCCATTAAGCTAGGAATAAAGTGCTCAAGTAATGGATCCACCCGGATCCCAAGGTATATCAAAGACAATTTTACTTAACAATGATTTGGCATTTAGTAATGAGCACATAGCAACATATATCATGCAATGATGAAGTCTAACTCTCTTCATATGCATCGGCATCTCATACAAGAACAATTCATGCACATCAAGTAAAGGCAAATACATCGCATAAGCAGTTTCTTGTAATTTTATCGTGTTGGAAACATAAGGAGGTGGAGATATAGTTCCTCTCTCATAATAATTGCAAGTAGGAGCAGCAAGAACATGCATATTATATTCATCAAAATCATCATGTGCAAGGGTAAAATGCAACCCATTAATGTAATCCTTAATAAGAGCAAACTTCTCCAATATAGTGTAGTTTGGAGAATTCAAAGAGATAATAGGACTATCATGTGTAGCGACCCGACCCGAATGGATCAAGTCTCTGTGCTTAAGTGTCATCCCTGGATCAGTATGCTGACACACACAATACTCGAGGGTTTATAACAGAGGTAAATCACATGTATAAAGTAACTTAAATACTATTACCTCAATCAAAAATAGCGGAAGTAACAATGTTGTGGATTCCCATCAACACCAACGGCAAAGTTGAGTGTAGAAATCGTAACCCTAACGTGTCACTTACTCGTCGTAAGATAATCCTGTAACATGAGATGTTGCAGCCACAAAGGGTCAGTACATTGAATGTACTGGCAAATTCACACCATAGAGAGAAATGATGAACAATGGCTATCACTACATGCATATATGGCTGGTGGAAAAGCTTTATGGTTATAAGGGTTTTGCGAAAAGCCATTTTTTCCCTACTGCAAAGGAATAGATTTTATTTAACTATCATGGTGGTTGTTGAACATTGAGAATGGTTGACAGCATTCTCAATCCCAATTAAGTAACATCATTAAACCCAACAAACTTAATTTAAAGTAACATGATGAGATTCACATGATAATCCAGGTACTAGATACTCAAATTATCCATAACCGGGGACACGGCTAACCATGATTACTTTATACACTCTGCAGAGGTTTGCGCACTTTTCCCCACAAGACTCGATCTCCTCCGTTGGGATTCTCGCACTACATGGTGTTTGAGAAACGGATGACCAAGACATAGTCTTTCAGAAGCGCTAGCACCTTACGATCGGGTAGACCGTTACACCTACTTTCCCCTACATCTGCTAGTCTACCACTGTAAGAGTTCACACAACTTAGTCAACTATGCTAGAGCCCATAGTAGCTTGTGGCTGCACACGGAAGTTTCTAGCATGAATAATCTCATGATCCCTTTGAGCCTGGGTGGCAGTCCAAAAAAACAGGCAATCCTGGAATACCCAGGTGCCTAGACCTGGAATACCCAGGTGCCTCAATCCACCCAGATGTGTGTTAAAGTTGCCACCTTAAGTAAACCATTAATTAACAATCTCACATCTGTCATGAAATACTCTCAAACCCAATCCACATCTACGAGCATAGCATGGCAATATAAGCATAACGTAATAGTAACTCCCAAGGTTTGAATACAGGGTAATAGGTTCCTACCTCATCAACTACTTCCCAATACCCACATGTTATCAATCCTACTCATGCAATGTTTGAGGGTGAAACTAATGCATAAAAATTGGGTATGAAAGGAATATGATCAAAGTGTGAACTTGCCTGCAATGTTGATGAAGATGATTCGCACTCAAAACTCTTGATAGCTCTACTCGTCACACTCCGGTCAATCTATCGTAAGCAAGCAACAGTAACCACACATAAGCAATCACTCAACAGATCAGAAAGAACGAAGAAGATGATTCGGAAAACATCAAAGCAAGCAAATAACTCTTGCAACATAAAACAATTTCTAACAGTACCAAAATTAGGTGAATTTGGCCTTATCAGAAAGTTTAGGTCAAGAGTTTCGTTTTGCAAATAGAATCAACTCAAACGGAGCTACGAAACTCAAGTTATGATCAAACGAAGTTTGAATTCAAATCTGATCTAATTGAAATTTTAAAATTTCAAAAACATGTTTGGGTTGGTTTCGTTGGATTTGGACAAACGAGCAAAAAGTAGTGATAGATTGAAGATCACGGACTAAACTATGAAGAAACTAATTACCTACGGGTCCCTGGCCGAAATTAAACAGAAAAAGAAAAAAACATATCTAACGAACGTTCGCTTCAGAAACAAAACCGACGAAAACCGTTCACTCCAAAGGCATAACTAGTGAACGCTCACTACATAACTAAACATAAAAATATCAGATCTAGGTTTTCTGTGGAAAACCGATCTAGGGTTTTTTTTAACTGAAAGAAAAAGCGGCGGCTTTTACCGGCTCGGGCGAAATAAACCGGCAGCGGTGGAGGTTTTACGGTGGCTCTCCGGCGAGGAGGCGACGGCGGCGGTTACGGCGGATCTCGCTAGCGGCTTCGACGGCGAGCGGGGGCCGCGACGAGGGGTGGCGTGGTGGCAAGGCGCGGCGACAGCAGGGAGCGGCAGCGGTGCTAGCTGCGGTGGCGGGCGGAGCGTGCAGCGGCGGCGGCGAAGTCCGGCGAGGTGGCGCGAGAGGCGGGGCACTACAGCGGCAGCGGCGGCGCAAGGGGTGGCGCGGGGCGACACGGTGCCTCGGGTTATAAAGGGGCCGGGGCGGCTCCTGGCTTGGGGAAGGGGCGGCCCGCGCCGTAGGTGCGGCAGACTCCGGCGGGAGTCTCGCACGGGCACGAGGAGGAAGGCGGCGGCGGCGCGCTGGCTGGGCTGCGCCGCGGCCTATTGGGCCGGTCCAGTTCGGCGCCGGAGGAGGATTTTTTTTAACACAAACAGAGAAAAATTAAAATAAAATAAAACCAAACTAAATGAAAATATTATATAGGCATATTATATATCAAAATTTTCAGAAAAAGATTTCCAACAACATGGACATTTTTGTAAATTCAAATAAAATCCATAAAAATTCAAATAATTCAAGGAGTGCTACCGCTCTATTAAAATCCAATAAAAATCATTTTAAAAAGACCAAAATGATTTCAAATTAATTTTTCTCCAATTTTCTATTGTAGGGAATCATGTTACCCTATTTTCCATGTATTTCATTTTTGGAGAAAAATAATTTGAATAGAAATCAAATAACCCAAATTGAAAAATAATAATTTCAAATGGATTTTAAATTTGAGTTTCTTTGAAACTCCCAACTAATATTTCATTTGTTTTGAAGAAGTCATTTTATCTTCTCTCATGAAAATCATTGAGTTGCTTAAAGTTTCAGAACTGGAAATATTTTCAGATGAAATTCAAATATTTTCGACACTGCTTTTCATTTAAATAAATGGAAGAAGTCATGTTATCTTCTCTCTAGGGTTTCGTGGTGAAAAGAATTTGAATTCATGGAGATCAAAATGCAAAAGGTGAAAGTTTGGGAAAGTCCTTTTATTCCCTCTCATTTAACTTTCAAAAAGTTTCGAATTTCACTCAATTTCACTCAAGCAATCAAACAATCAATCAAAACTATCTATTTAATATAACATTCCAAAATTTAGAATTTTGGGATGTTACAAACCTACCACCCTTAGAATGAATCTCGTCCTCGAGATTCGGAGAGGCTAGCAAGAAAAAGGTTAGGGTTTGGGGGTCTTCTCAAAATCCATTGATCATCACAGGGGCCTGGGGTGCTACCACCCTTAGAAGCATGGTTACGGTTCCATTGAAACTCATATACTTCATCCATATTGTTATCAGTGTCGGTCTTCTTGGATCTTTAGGATAATTCCTTATCCGAGCTCTTCCGGTAGTGGCATAACCTTTACCACAATTCTTTCGTCCTTCCATCTTGGTAAGGTGCTTCCATGACTGCGTCTTCTTAGCTGACGGGTCTGGCGCCAATACTAAACAACTTTCGATATCTCATAGTGGTCAACCATTTATGGTTTCTCCTGCAGGAAATGGGTCTGGGTTGATCCTCACCGTATAACCTACGGTTGGCAAAGCTGCCTTGTACAAGGGAAAAATACCTATACCATTCTAAGGCTTAAACAAGGTTTAATATCGCCGTCTCTCTACTATAGGTAAGTCACTCAGATTTACCATCCCATATAGCAGGGCTAATAATAAGAGTAAGTCAGTATGGTGATCAATCCATCCCGCACCCAAATCATTACCTTTTATATGGTTTAGCGAATGTCCCATTCTAACACTCGGTCATCCTCACAAGCATTGCAGAATTTCCCTTGTCCATGAACTGCGTTCGAAATAACCCATTGATTCTACAATCCAAACAAACATCTATCGTTCCTTCACAACTCTCAGGTGTTGCATTACTCCTATAAAATTGTCCGCCGATAAACGTCGTATCTTCCTCCAGGGTTTTTCCTTCAGCAAGAATGTGCTTGCTTCTTGGTAGGTCATGGGGCCTGTGGGTTATGGCCCATCTCATCACTTTAGTCCTTGAACTTATCATCGGGCAATTGATCATTATTCCAACTTCCAACTTCCTAGTATTCTTAAATCCATCCAATTGTACTGTCTTCCTTCCTTCTATTGGCACCAAACTAGGACATGATTACTCAGACTCATCATGGAGTTTCCATTGATCCATATTTCTGACATCATACCTCATTTATATCCAATAGTAATTTATCTCTTCATCCTCGTGGGATATCCCACATACCGAGATAAAAACTTATACTTATGAAGTCCATATTCCACTTCATGGAACATCATTATCCTTTCCATGTTCAAGTGTCCTTACAGGGGAATATTAGCCATCTTTGCATGGAACTTCTTCAACTGGGAAACGTGAAACACATCATGAACTCCTGACAGTCCTTCGGGTGACTCCAACTTGTTGGCCACTTCGCCCATACGCTCTAAAACTCGGTATGGTCCTACAAATCTCGGGGCTAACTTTCCCTTAACTCAAATTCATTTAACTCCTCGCAGAGGGGACACACGAAGACATGCTCTGTCTCCAATTTCATAGACTACCTCCTTGCGTTTTTTAGTCTGCATAACTCTTCTGCCTGGACTGAGCTACCTTCAGTCTATCTTGAATAGACTTAACATTCTCTTCTGACTCCTTGATCACATTTAGTCCAAACAACTGACGGTCTCCAACTTCATCCCACGTACTCTTGGAGTATCACACATATCGAGACAAAACTCATATTCATTTTGTTTGAAATCCACTTAGTGGAGTATCCTTATCTTTTCCAGGGGTCAAGGGTTCTTACAAGGTACTACCACCCTTAAAATGCACAAATCTTCCATAGACCATATTTCTCATATCCTCAAAAATGGTCAAAATTCTTCTTCATAGGGTAACAACTCATAAAATCCATATCAGTACCAATGATGCTACTTTATTCATTCTCAAATGATTACTATCTCTCCCTCCTCCATTACATGTCTCAACTCAACACCTCGATATAAAAGAAAATGTTCTCACTTCTACTACTCCATTTCTTTTGTTGCAAACTCAACTATCTAGCACAAGTTTCCTTCTCCTTGGGGCATTCTCTAGCAAAGTGCCCTGCTCCATTACAACTAAAACATATTACTTCCGACAAGTATCGAGGTTTCCTTTTTGGGCAACTGTTGAGGTAGTGCCCTGACTCCTTGCACCTGTAACAGGTGATATGACTCAGGTTCTTCCTGGAATCCAATCTGCTTCTCTTCCTGGACCTTTTCATGCCAATCATGGCTTCTATTTCTTGTGGGTCATATTCTACTTCCTCCGTAGGGAATTCTACTAGATCCCCATTCAAACATTTTTGGGAGATGTGTCCTTCTTCTCCACATGAATAGCAAGACTTAGAGCAGGGATTACTCGGGTCTTCTTTAGGTGTGTCCTCCATCACGGGTTCTTCTAAAATTTCCATAAGGGATCCTTTCTTTACTTCTTTCTTCTGCTGTACAGTTCTTTGTACCATAGGGTAAATGTGACACTGAGTAGGATAGTGGGTAGTCCCTTCACACAAGAAACAAGTAATCTGCCTAGTTGGGCATTCTTCAACTGGGTGACTTCCTTCACAATTTGGGCATTCATCCTTGTGTTCTTTATGGGTGTGTCCTATTTCTCCACAAATCTTGCATGCACAAGGTTTCCTCATATCCTTTCCATAAGGCTTCAACTTCTGGGACACAAGGTGAGATCTCTACAGAGTCAACTTTAATTCTTTCCAAGTGGTTACTCCTTGCCATCCATTGATGGTTTGGTACATCCTTCACCAAGTAGCAGCATCTCTTTCAAAGCACTGAAGAGCATGCTGGGTCATATCCTTTCCGACTATAGGGTTATTCTTCATGTGATCCTCCATGTCATGAATCCATTGGTCCGTCTCCAATTGACTTATCGGTCCAGAAAATATAAGCTCATCTTCATTCATCCTCTATTGGGTCCATGGGTTTGGGGTGAGATAAGAGGGATAGAGAGGGATACACACAATACAAACAAAAGTTTTGAAAAGACAGATTTTATTTGTGGATGTCGGGAAAAACATCAAACAAATGACAGCTCACAATCATCGCATCTAACGTAGGTATATAACAGGGGTTTGGTCTTCTAAAGGTCAATAAATCTTCAACGTCTCCAAACTCTTCAAGCCTTGTTCATGCCTCCAATGGCTTCTTCCGATCATGCTTGTCTTCTCAAGTTCTTTTGCCAGATCATCTCTGTTGACGTGCAATCTCTCGTGACATTCTTTAATACTCCGGAGCTGCATTTCAAACTTCTAGGTTTCAACATCCTTGGCATGAACCATGGTCTAGTTCCTGACGAATCTCTGGTTTCTCGAAGTTTTGCTCCTCCAGCTTGGCTACTTCAGCTTCTTGGACCTAAGTTCTTCACGAAATGCTTCCTTGTCAAAATACGGCTTCTTGTAGGTCCATCTTAACTTCTTGATGTAACACTCCAGATCCTGGTGATACACTAGCTAAGGTTAAAACTTCACCTCTTGCTGATAGATGCTCCATCAGCCTTCTAACATCCAATCCTTCCATGCATATGCATGCTTAACCCAGCACAGTGACAATAGCATAAGCGGGCGATAACATCATGGATAGCTGTGTTTCTGCTCTTGTCATTTCCATGAGCTATCGCTCCATAGTTGTCGTGGGTTTGTCACGGCAGATGTCCTAGAGAAAGGACTTAGTCGTGGAGCCATCGTGACGGGTTAGCTTGAAGGGGTTAAAGCGGACACAAGGATGCAAGAGATTTTATACTAGTTCGGCCCCTTCGATGAAGGTAAAAGCCTACGTCTAGTTGTGATGGAATTGATGGGTGTTTTGATGACTAGGGAGCAAATAAGCTTCGCCTATGTCTCGAGTTGTTGTCTCCCCTTGAACCGCCGCCGGGTCGTCCCCTTATATACATGGGTGACGCCCGTCGGTTTACAGAGTCCCGATACCGGTTCATAGATGCGTCCGGTTCGGTCTCCACTATTCCTAACTTATAACACAAGTTACATACCGATGCCGGTTTATAGCTATAGGCCTTAAACCGATTATGGGCCTTTAGCCCTCATCTGCCCTTATGGGCTTTTAACATACTCAACTACTGATGAAGTTAACCCGGCCTGTCCTGGCCGGTTTACGCCCATTAGTAATATCCCCAACATTAGGCCCCAGATTGATTTGAACAGGTTCATGTCAATCCTTAGCAAAAATCTTCATCTTCAACATCTTCTTGTATTTTGTTGAACTGCCGTGATGTCATCTTCTCTGCTCGCGGTAGACCGGTGTGACGTCACTGGTTATAAAGAACCTTATCCTGTTAACAAGCCTGCGACAATTAAGGCCGCAGCTTCGTTTCCAAACTCGCGGCTCCTTGATTCTCGCGCCTGACATATCCCTTTCTTTATAAATAGGACCGAAGGGTCATTTCCTTTCTCTTTCCCTCCGACCCCTTCTGCTTCATCTTCCTCGCATCGCCCAGCTTCAGAGCTCCGCCGCCACCGTCGACCTCTGCATCAACCTTGGCCGCTGCATCAACCTGAGCACACCAGAGCATCGCGGTGACCTTCCGCTTCTTCCTCAGCTCCGGTAAATCTTCTATCTTTTCCCCGCAGATCTGTTCTAGGGTTTCCTCATTCGTCGAAGTTCATCGAGACTCTGGCGCTGTTCTTCCTTTGTTTCTTCTTTAGCTCATGAATAAAACTTCAAACCTGATGTATTCCCCGTAACGGCTTATCTTCTGTTACCAAAGCAAACCTTTATGCGCATAAAACACTGATCTGGTCCCTTGTGAATTGCTTTGAGATCAACCTTTTAGGTCTAAATCTTTTATTTTTCTGTCTTACGGTAGATCCAAAATTTCACTGCGACCTTATGAAATCTGTTTTTACCTTCCTTAGTCATTCTTGCCTTAGATCTGTATCCTCTTTACCACATAGGCGGTTCACCTTTGTAAAAGCAATCTATCATATATCATTAGTCCCCTTGTTGAACCGCCAGATGCTGTTGCTTCATAAAACTCCGGTTTAGATAGATCTGCTTCCGGTTTAACATTGCACATATCAATGTACCTTGTAGATTTCATCATGGCCAAGCAAGTGTATGAGTGCAATTGGGTCCCTTCTCGCATCACAGAGGATCAACTGGACGATTTAGTCCTGATTGGCGCCTTGGGCAGCAAAGACACCATCCATTGGAGGGCTCCTGGCAAAGAATGCCCCCCACACCTCGAGAAGGAGAGGTTGTTGTTTTCGTAGACCACTTAGCCCAGGGCTTTAAACCGCCCGGTTCTAAATTTTACCGGGATGTTCTAGCTGATTTCCAACTCCATCCGCAAGACACTGGCCCCAACTCTGTTACAAATATGTGCCACTTCCAAGTGCTCTGTGAGGTGTTCTTTCAAGAGGAGCCCACAGTGGAATTATTCAGAGATCTTTTCCATCTAAACCGCCATACTGAGTTTACTGATGGCTCTAATACGGAGTTGGGTGGCATGGCGATTCAAAAAAGGAAAGAGGTCACATACCCTCACGCCAAGCTGCACAGTCACCCCAAGGAGTGGAATCAGACATGGTTCTACTGCAAAGACACCTCCCCTGCTGATGAGAATCCCTTGCGTGGCTTTCGTCCGGAGCGGCTCAGCAATACCCATCCTTTTCCTCAAAGATTGACTGCCTAGGAGAGAAGCAAATATGCTCCCCAGCTGTCAAAGCTCAGAGCCTTTATGGCCAACGATTTAACAGGGGTTGACCTTGCTCGCTGTTGGATATCATGGAGCATACTGCCCCTTAGTCAGCGCTCTGGTTTGATGTGCAAATACACTGATAGTGTGGATGACCCACTGCGACATTCAAGACCCCAGCTCTCCGGTGAAGAAATCACAGAGGCTGTGCGTAAGATATTGAATGAACCGGAACACGTCTGCGCTAGAACCGGCCTGCTTCCCTTCTATGCCACCAACAAACCGCCAGCTGTAAGACTTTGATTTTTCTCTTTGCTAAATCTGTTATTGATATGTCTGGTCATTGTTTTTAATATCAGTGTCTGCATAATCAGGGCGATGATCCTTTTTGGAGCAAAAAGCTGCCGCAGGAGAAACCAGAGAAAACGGATAAACTGGAAAGAGCAACCCGGCAAAAAACTAAAGCTGTGAAGAAGACTGCCCATCGGAAAAGAACCACTGCATCTTCTAATCCGGCCCCTGATGACGAGGTGGATACCCCGGACTTTGAGGTAGAGCTTGACTCACTTGGTTTGCTTTTCATGCGTCTTATTGATGATGATATTTGTCAGGATGATGCCGAAGCCAGCCACGCAGATGTTGCAGAGGTAATTATTCTCTCTTCCGATTCAGAAACTTTGCCTTCACAAAAAATCCGTCAGGCAAACCAGAAAGTTAAATTTTCTCATCCTCTTGCTTATTTGGATCCTAAACTTCTTATGAAGACTCAGCAACACGAAGCTCGCCGCACCACCCGGCACAACGGCCAGGTAGTCACCTCCGCCGGTTTACCCAACAGTCCGGTTCGGAAACGTCCTTCCGAGGTCTCTAATTCGCTTGTCAGTGCTTGTCCTAAAGCGGGCTGCTTTCGTCAACCTCTTAATCCGTCTGACTCCGATTACCAGGTTATTTCCCACTCATCTTCTGGCGAGTCATCGGCTACTCAGCTCCCACCACTCAAAACGGTGCTTGGGTAAGCCATATTTATTGTGATGTTTGCAGTACATTGCCTTAGAACATATGCTGTATTTAACTTTGTTATTCTTTTTAGGGCCAAACCTAGGCCAAGCAAGAAGGCCCGCCTGGATAAAGCGGCCGAAGAAGTTGTCATTCTTGAACCAGGCACAACACCCAATCTTGAAGCGGCTGTCCCTGAGGATATTCCCAATGATCCACCGCAACCAGATGATGATCTTACTGCTGAAGAGAGACCTATTGATGCCTCAGGTCCTATCCATCAGCCCACAGGTTCCCCCCGGATTGAAAGCTCCGCCGGTCCAGCAAAACCTACTGATCAGCCAACAGCTCCAGTGCAAACCGGCAGTACCAAGGATGATGAAGTTGTCATTACTGGCACTGGCCATACTGAGCCAAGCAATCCTGTTGCTTTATCCAAACATTCTGCCAAGGAAGAATTTGCTGCTTTTGGCAAAGGCAAGTGGAACACTGATCTGACGGCTTACGCTGCTCTGAACGCCCAAGATATCCATTCTGGCTATCTGAACCGGCTGTATACCAGCCATGACTACGAAGCCGGTCTGGTTAATATGATGAAAGATAAATATGAGGTAACTTCCATATGCTCCTTCCTGCTTGTATGCTTCCACTCTTGCTGACTCTCCTAGCCCCCAAGGGCCGATTTGAAATATTCCTTCAAACCGGGACTTAATAATATGAATCTTGATGCTTTGAAATTTGCTAATGTAGCCCCCAAGGGTCGGTTCAACTTTAGCGTAGTTAAACCGGTACTCTAATAATATAAATCTTGATGCTTTGAAATTTGCTGATGTAGCCCCCAAGGGCCGGTTCAACTTAGCGTAGTTAAACCGGTACTTTAAGTAATTGAAACTGCCGCATCAGAATATATATGATCAAATAGCCATTAGCCCCCAAGTGCCAAGTTGAATGCTTGTATTGATCTTGGGACTTTGTAAACAATTGAAAGATGAAGATCGAATATGCATTAGCCCCCAAGTGCTAAGCGCATAACTTGTTATGTGGTTGGTACTTGAATCCTTCTACCGGTTTGTTGAAACATATATCTGTATGCTTGTAGGCGGAGCTGAAGGCGAAAGAAAACCAAGTCATCAATCTGCAAGAAAACCTGAAAACCCAACAGGCTGAAACCTCCAAAGCAAAAGAGGAATTGTCCAGTGCCTTAAGTGCCATGGAACAACTTAAGGAGAACTTCAAGAAGAAACGAGCGGATTGGGCCACTGAAAAATCCGCTTTGATCAAACGAGCAGAGGATGCCGAGGATGCATTAAAACCAGTGACGGATGAGCTGACCAGCATAAAGCGGCACGTTCATGCCATGACCACTGCTATCTTTGGTAAGCCAGCTTGCCTTCTGAATTAGCTCTGTCTTCTTACAGAGTCGCCGGTTTATGAACCCTTTATGGTATTTCAGGGACACGCATTGGTCACTTGGGGTCAGATGTGCAGAAGAAATTGAAAGCCGCCTATACCTTGGTTGAACAATTGTATATTGGTGCCCAGCGGATCATCTGTACCGCGTCTCATAACAAACCGGCGCCCACTTTGATTCAAGATACTCTGATGAAACTGTCAGTGCTTCCTGCCTGGGTTGAAGAGCTGAAGAAATCTGCTGCTCGAACCGGTGCAATCAATGCTTTAATCCGGGCAAAAGCCTGGGTGCCGGATTTTGATCCTATTGAGGCGGCTCAGGGTTATCCCAGGTTGAAGGAAGACGGGTCAGAATTTGGTGAAGCGGATTTGCGAGCCATAAACCGGGAGGTATGTCCGTTAGCTTGTCAACTGGCTGAGGAAGCAGATTTGTCTCATTATCAAGCCCAATATGACAGCCAGAACAAGCGAATAGCTGCACCAATTCATGAATCGGAAAACCTGATCCCTCCAATCCGTAAGCATACTTACGCTCCTGATATTGACCCGTCTTCGCTAATCCATGACGAAGCTGTTTTTCAAGCATTAATGGGAATCGACTGGACAACTGTGGATTTCCAGCCACTGGGTAGAGAAACGGAAACTGAAGCGGCACAGGATGACCCACAACCATCAGGCCAGGCTGGTGTCCAAGCTTAAACCGGAAGCCGGTTTTAAAGCTGTCTCTCCTTTGTGAAAAACAATTATGTTATTATGGGCACCATGTTGCCTTGTAATAGACTAGCTGATACCTTTGATGTTGATATGCCTTCGTGCATAACTTGTTCTTCCTGTGGTAATGAACTTTCCAAAATACTTTCTGAAATAAGAAATTCGTTAAGTGCCACCGCGGTTGTACCGTCAGGCGGAATATGATGTCTGTATATATAAAGTCAAAATATCTAGAACAAAATTTTAAGTATATGATCAAAATTTTTGAGATACATAATACCTGCCACCGTTGAGTGTGAAGTTGGCTTGGCCAACCTTGAAGCGGAGTTTTGCAAACCCACACTATTGGAGGAAATAACAACTCCTGTATATGTATATGACGCTGGTTACCATGTAAATCGTGCCGGGTTATAATAAACACCGTGTTACTCCATAAGAGGATGTTAACAGCAAGGATCAAACCGGACAAATAGTCTCTGGATTGACGTGAACTGTGTTCCTTCAATTGATTGGTTAAAAAACTTTGTCGGTTTAAAAACACAATGAAAAGCAAAAACCCCCCTTCAAAGAAAAGTATGAAACATGACCAAAAAAGATTTATTTAAGCTGATCAAATGGTGTAACCATGGCCAAACACGACCAAGCTCCCGTTAGGTGTAACTATGGTTCTAGTTAGCCAGGTCCCCAAGTGATTCTTGTGGCATTTATGCCGACCAAATGGCGTGGTCATGGTTCGGGTTCGACCAAGCCCCCAAATGATTCTGTGGCCTTAGGCCGATCAAGAGGCATGACTAGTTCAGACATGACCAAGTCCCCAAGTGATCTGGTGGCTTTCGCCTATCAAGAGGCATGGTATTGGTTCGGACACGACCAATCCTCCAAGTGATATAACACGATGCTTTTAGCAAAGCAAACTCAAGGGGTAAACCGGAGGCCGCTTTAGAGCAACTCCGTGTAACCTCACATAATGTAAAAGAACAGATACCCCGCTTTAGCTGAGGTTCCGGTTTATCATAATATATACATTGTCATAATATGTACATAAGTATAGCCAATGGCTCAGGTATAGTAAGGCCGAAGATGAGCTATATTCCACGGCCTGTTAGTCTCCTCCTCTGATGTACGTGAGTCCTTATGCTCTCGAATATCGACCAGATAGTACGCCCCATTGTGCAGATTCTTGCTGACCATGAAAGGCCCCTCCCAAGGTGGGGATAGCTTATGCATATCAGTCTGATCTTGGATGAGCCGAAGCACCAAATCTCCTTCCTGAAAGGCTCTGGTTCTAACTCGGCGACTGTGATAACGACGAAGATCCTGCTGGTAAATCGCCGACCGGGCGGCTGCGATGTCACGCTCTTCATCCAACCGGTCCAAAGCATCTTGCCATGTTGTCTCGTTGTCCGCTTCAACATAAGCTGTGACATGAGGTGAATCATGATGGATATCACTGGGGAGAACCGCCTCCGCTCCATAAACCATGAAGAACGGTGTGTATCCTGTTGATCTGTTGGGTGTTGTATTGATGCTCCATAACACAGATGGTAATTCTTCTACCCAACAACCCGGCGTTCTCTGCAAAGGAACCATGAGCCGGGGCTTGATGCCTCTCAAGATCTCTTGATTAGCTCTTTCTGCTTGACCATTAGACTGTGGATGTGCCACTGATGAGATGTCGAGCCGGATGTGCTCCCGTTCGCAGAACTCCTTCATAGCACCTTTGGACAAATTGGTACCATTATCTGTGATGATACTATGCGGAAAGCCAAACCGGAAAATCACCTTTTTGATGAACTGAACCGCCGTGGCCGCATCACACTTGCTAACAGGTTCTGCCTCCACCCATTTTGTAAACTTGTCAACCGCCACCAGGAGGTGGGTCTTCTTATCTTTGGACCTTTTGAAAGGCCCAACCATATCCAGCCCCCAAGTCGCAAACGGCCAAGTAATTGGAATCATCCTCAATTCTTGAGCCGGTACATGAGCACGTCTTGAAAACCTTTGGCAACCATCACATCGTCTGACCAGATCCTTCGCATCAGCATGAGCGGTTAACCAATAGAAACCATGGCGAAACGCTTTAGCCACCAGAGATTTTGAACCGGCGTGGTGACCACAATCTCCTTCGTGGATCTCATGCAAAATTTCACGGCCTTCTTCAGGAGACACGCAACGTTGAAAAGCTCCTCATACACTGCAATGATACAACTCACCGTTGATGACAGCCATGGACTTGGATCGCCGGATTATCTGCCGGGCCAGAATCTCATCTTCTGGAAATTCGCCCCGGTTCTTGTACGCTAGGTAAGGAAGCGTCCAATCCGGAATAACATGAAGAACTGCCACCAATTGAGCCTTCGGATCAGGAATAGCCAAATTATCTTCACCAGGGATCTTCACCGACGGGTTGTGCAGCACATCCAGAAAAACATTGGGCGGGACCGGTTTGCGCTGAGAGCCCAGCCGGCTTAAAGTGTCCGCCACTTCATTTTTCCGCCGGTCTACGTGGTCCACCTGATAGCCTTTGAAATAACCTGCCACAATATCCACCTCACGACGATATGCTGCCATGAGTGGGTCCTTGGAGTCCCAAGTGCCAGACACTTGCTGAGCCACAAGGTCCGAGTCACCGAAGCACTTAACTCGACTTAGATTCATCTCCTTAGCCATCCAGAGACCATGGAGCAAGGCTTCATACTCAGCTGCATTGTTAGTACAAGGGAACATTAAATGGAGAACATAACAAAACTTATCACCTCGTGGGGAAGTTAATACGACTCCAGCCCCCGAGCCTTCCAACTGCCTGGATCCGTCAAAATGGATGGTCCAATACGTATGATCCAGCTTTTCCTCAGGTGCTTGCATTTCCGTCCAATCATTGATGAAATCAACAAGTGCTTGAGACTTAATCGCTATCCGAGGCACATACTTCAAACCGTACGGCCCCAACTCTATAGCCCACTTGGCAATCCGGCCAGTCGCTTCCCAGTTCTGCATGATATCTTCCAAAGGAGCAGAACTGACCACCGTAATTGGGTGCCCTTGGAAGTATTGCTTAAGCTTCCGGCTTGCCATAAAAACTCCGTACACCAGCTTCTGCCAATGCGGATACCTTTGCTTGGACTCAATGAGTACCTCGCTGATATAATAGACCGGACATTGAACCAGATGCTCCTTACCTGCCTCCTTTCGCTCCACCACAATAGCCACGCTGACTGCACGAGCATTAGCAGCAACGTATAACAGTAACGGCTCCTTGTCAATGGGAGAGGCGAGCACAGGCGGATTGGCCAATTGCCGCTTTAAGTCCTCAAATGCTTCATCAGCAGCAGAACTCCAGACGAATTGATCCGTCTTCTTCAACATCTGATACAAAGGGATTGCCTTCTCACCAAGGCGGCTGATAAACCGGCTTAACGCGGCAATCCGGCCTGCCAGGCGTTGAACATCATTGATACACTTCGGTTTAGCCAGGAGGTGATGGCTGTGATCTTCTCCGGATTAGCCTCAATTCCCCTGTTGGACACCAGAAAACCCAATAACTTGCCCGCCGGTACACCAAAGACACACTTGTCCGGATTAAGCATCATCTTGTACGTCCTTAGGTTATCAAAGGTTTCCTTCAAATCGTCAACCAGAGTCTCCTTTTCCCTGGATTTAACCACAATATCATCCACGTAAGCATGTACATTACGGCCAATCTGTTTGTGAAGACAATTTTGTACACACCGTTGATAAGTTGCCTGGGCACTTTTGAGCCCAAAGGGCATAGACACATAGCAGAAGGCTCCAAAGGGAGTTATGAATGTCGTCTTCTCCTGGTCCTTAACTGCCATTTTGATCTGATGATAGCCAGAATATGCATCCAAAAAACTTAAATGCTCACAACCCGCCGTAGCATCAATGATTTGATCAATACGGGGGAGGGCAAAAGGATCTGCTGGACAAGCTTTATTAAGATCGGTGTAATCCACACACATGCGCCAGGTGCCATTTTTCTTAAGGACTAGCACCGGATTGGCAAGCCACTCAGGGTGAAAGACTTCAACAATAAAACCAGCTACTAAGAGCCTGGCTACCTCTTCTCCAATCGCCTTGCGTCTTTCTTCGTTAAACTGGCGGAGGAACCGTTTCACCGGTTTGTATTTAGGATCCACATTAAGGGTGTGCTCAGCGAGTTGCCTCGGTACACCTGGCATGTCAGAGGGCTTCCATGCAAAAATGTCCCGATTCTCACGGATGAACTCGATGAGCGCGCTTTCCTATTTCGGATCCAAGTTGGCAATGATGCTGAACTGCTTGGACGAATCGCTAGGTATGAAGTCAACAAGCTTAGTTTCTGCTGTCGATTTGAACTTCAGGGCCGGATCATGCTCCGTAGTTGGCTTCTTCAACGGAGTCATGTCCGCCGGATCAACATTGTCTTTATAGTACTTCAACTCCTCGGTGGCACAAACCGACTCCGCATAAGCCGCATCTCCTTCCTCGCATTCCAAAGCGATTTTGCGGCTTCCGTGAACCGTTATTGTCCCCTTGTGACCCGACATCTTGAGCTGCAAATACACATAACAGGGCCGAGCCATAAACTTGGCGTATGCCGGTCGCCCAAACAGGGCATGATATGGACTTTGGATTTTCACCACTTCAAACGTCAATGTCTCCGACCGGGAATCATGGTCATCCCCAAAGGCCACTTCGAGAGCTATCTTGCCAACAGGATATGCTGATCTGCCAGGCACTACACAGTGGAATACTGTATTAGACGGTTTGAGATTCTTATCTGTTAGTCCCATACGACGGAAGGTCTCATAATACAGGATGTTAATGCTGCTTCCTCCATCCATGAGCAACTTGGTGAACTTATAACCTCCCACCTGAGGCGCCACCACCAGAGCCAACTGACCCGGATTATCGACCTGGGGTGGGTGATCCTCTCTGCTCCATATGATTGGCTGTTCAGACCAACATAGATAACGGGGCGTGGCCGGTTCAACAGAGTTGACTGCCCGTCTCTGAACCTTACAGTCTCGCTTGTCCAAGCTAGTGGTAAAGACATGGTACTGTCCACTACTCAATTGCTTGGTTGCTCTGGTAACCTGACTGTTGCTGCTGTTGGTTGTAACCAGCCTGGTTGTTCTGACTATTTTGACCATTATGTCCGCCCGGATTACCATTAAATCCTGAATCGGAACTTCCTCCACCGTAACCCGGCCCGGACCCTGAGCCACCGCCAGATCCGTGATCATACCAGAAATTATTAGAATTCTTGAACTCCTGCATAATAAAGCAATCCTTCCAAAGGTGGTTTGCTGGCTCCTCCTTCGTCCCATGTCTTGGACAGGGCTGGCTTAGCAGATAGTTCAGGCGGTTTGGGTTAGGGTTGGGTGCTCCACTAAGATTTTTCGGCCTACCCTTGTGACGCTGGCCATTGTCCTGTGCGTTGGTATTAGCCACAAAATCCATGCTACCATCCGCTTTACGCTTGCCTCCTCCGCCACTGCCTACCCAGTGATGCTGCTGACCTTTGGAGCTGCTGTTCTTCTTCCCCTTCCCTGTCTTGTCATCATCAGATTCGGGATCCTTGGTACTACCAGAATCAACATATTTTACCAAAGCGGCCATGAGGGTCCCCATGTCGGTGCAATGACGCTTAATCCGTCCCAATTTCAACTTCAGGGGCCCAAACCGGCAATTGCCTTCTAGGGTTAATACTGCGGTGTCAGCATTGATGCGGTCTGAGGAGTGCAACACTTGTGAAACCCGACGCACCCAATGAGTCTTTGATTCTCCTTCCTCCTGGATGCATGCAGCTAAGTCCACTATCGGCATAGGCTGTTTACAGGTATCCTTGAAATTGTTGATAAACCGGGCTCGTGATTGGGCCCATGAACTGATAGAATTAGCTGGCAAGCTTTTTAACCAAGTACGGGCCATTCCTTCAAGCATCATGGTGAAGTATTTCGCACACGCCGTGTCATCCACATCAAGCATCTCCATGGCCATCTCATAGCTCTCTACCCATGTCTCTGGAGGTTGATCCGCCGTGTAATTTGGTACCTTGCGTAGGCCTTTGAAATCCTTGGGCAGGCGCACGTTGCGTAGAGCGGGGATAAGGCAAGGCACCCCCAAAGAATTAGAAGTAACACCAGGTTCGATCGAGATGGTTGGACGAACCGGCGTGAGCTGCCGAGCCTGATGCTGTGCGGCTAATTCGGCCTCCCTGCGCGCTCGGGCCCGGTTCACCACTTCCTGAGCGTCATCAGCACCACCCGTCGGGTTGTTGCCACGGGGTGCTCCACATCGTTCATTACTCGACACTGCTGGTTCATCCATATGTCTGCTATAGCTCCGGCTTGGACGGGGGGTCGAGTGGATCCGGTCGCGGCTGTACGAGTACGCCCCCTGTTGGGCCAAAGCTGTCCTCAGAAGTTCCTTGACCAGTCGCGTCTCTACTGCCTGCGGTGAGTCACCTTCAACTGGAATGGCCTCCAGTCGTGCAGCAGCGGCAACAAGATTGTCCATTGGATTGGAGTAGTGACCCGGAGGTGTTAAAGCATCCTGAGGTATAACAGTGTTTTGACGAGGCGGGTCCATCTGATGGGGCTGAACCGGTGCACCGGTCCCAGGGGCTTCTGCCCGGTTCCCCTCCAGCGGATTGCTGGCTCTTGGTCCTGGAGTGTTGAAAAGGTCTCTGGCCTCGAAAACCGGAGGTAAGCGGGACCGGTGCTTCCTCCTCATGACTTCATGCGACGCGCTCTGGTCCAACATAAGCCTATAGGCCTGTGCGTCTAAAGCGGCCCACTCTGCGGCCATCCTGGTGTCCTTAGCCGCCAGATCCGTCTTGGCCTGGGTGATTTGTTCCTTTACCTTTGCAATCTCCGTGTTGTGAGCGTCCTGATCTGGCGGATTAATTTCTGCCATAAGCACAGCCAACGTATCAAATAGTTCTGATAGAACCTGAGCCGGCGGGCGCACAGGGCCTCCTGCCCCGGCAGCCATTGCCGCTGCTGAACCGGAGATCATTGCCGCGGCTGTCGAAGAGTGAAGCGCTGCTTGTGTTCCGGTCATGAATATTCCAACCCGGTTAGGCAGATCAGAGGGGTCCGGAATACTATCGCCATCGGAACAGCTCTCAATCTGGCCATCTTGTAACTGATAAAGAGATTTGGTTTCTCCGGTCGAAGATTCGTCACCGGAACAAACGGCAGTCGCCCCACGAAGCTCCGATCTGTCCTCACAACTCCCTCCATGGATCATTCCCACGAAGGCATGCTTCATGGCCGGTTTAATCCGGGCAGATCGCGCACGCTGAGCCGTCTCGATGAGGTCGGTGCAGATGTCTGGCTCAGGGCCCGGTTCACCGATCTTGCCAATGAAAACGTGAATGCTACCAAAAGGGACCCGGTATCCATACTCAATTGAGCCGGCCTCGGGGCCCCAGCCTGCATCGTCGATGTAGAGTTTGCTGCGAAGACTCTTAGTCATCTGGCCTACAACGTAGCCCTCGAGTCCTTCAAAGCGGCCCTCCAAGAACCGGAAACCATCGTGCGATAGCCCCACGGTGGGCGCCAACTGTCGTGGGTTTGTCACGGCAGATGTCCTAGAGAAAGGACTTAGTCGTGGAGCCATCGCAACGGGTTAGCTTGAAGGGGTTAAAGCGGACACAAGGACGCAAGAGAGTTTATACTAGTTCGGCCCCTTCGATGAAGGTAAAAGCCTACGTCTAGTTGTGATGGAATTGATGGGTGTTTCGATGACTAGGGAGCAAATAAGCTTCGCCTATGTCTCGAGTTGTTGTCTCCCCTTGAACCGCCGCCGAGTCGTCCCCTTATATACATGGGTGACGCCCGTCGGTTTACAGAGTCCCGATACCGGCTCATAGATGCGTCCGGTTCGGTCTCCACTATTCCTAACTTATAACACAAGCTACATACCGACGCCGGTTTATAGCTATAGGCCTTAAACCGATTATGGGCCTTTAGCCCTCATCTGCCCTTATGGGCTTTTAACATACTCAACTACTGATGAAGTTAACCCGGCCTGTCCTGGCCGGTTTACGCCCATTAGTAATATCCCCAACAATAGTTGATATCTCCTACCTTAGGGTTTTCGTTGACAAAACTTTAAGTTTTTAACTCTCCATGCTCCGGTCTTTCTCCGATACGCCCTGATCTCGGGCATTGACAACTTCCATAATCTTTCAAGTTCCATAAGGATAGCCTTCCTAGGTCATACAAATCTAGGGATTCTTCAGAGCCTTCAAATTCTCCTAGTCTTCGGAGTCTTCAACCGTTGTAGTTTCCATTATTCAGATGCACAGTAAAATCCTCTTCATTCCGAAGCAGTCTTAGTTGTCCAATATCTTGTACTTCTTGGAGTGGTCTCATCCGTCGAATCTTCGAGTGATCCAAAGGGAAAAGGGATATGGTCTCACTAAAAGGGATTTTTGAATAAGCTCAGAAGAGAAGAGAGGTAAAAGATCTTTTTGAAAGGGAAAGTTATAGAGAAAAAATCTTTTCTATGGGCTTGCCAGTTTCTAGGGTCACGTCCTACAGTCAACATGTGCTCTGATACCATATTGTAGCGACCCAACCCGAATGGATCAAGTCTCTATGCTTAAGTGTCATCCCTGGATCGGTATGCTGCACACACAGTACTCGAGGGTTTATAACAGAGGTAAATCACATGTATAAAGTAACGTAAATACTATTACCTCAATACAAAATAGCGGAGGTAACAAGGTTGTGGATTCCCATCAACACCAACGACAAAGTTGAGTGTAGAAATCGTAACCCTAACGTATCACTTACTCGTCGTAAGATAATCCTGCAACATGAGACGTTGCAGCCACAAAGGGTCAGTACATTGAATGTACTGGCAAATTCACACCATAGAGAGAAATGATGAACAATGGCTATCACTACATGCATATATGGCTGGTGGAAAAGCTCTATGGTTATAAGGGTTTTGCGAAAAGCCAATTTTTCCCTACTGCAAAGGAATAAGTTTTATTTAACTATCATGGTGGTTGTTGAACATTGAGAATGGTTGACAACATTCTCAATCCCAATTAAGTAACATCATTAAACCCAACAAACTTAATTTAAAGTAACATGATGAGATTCACATGATAATCCAGGTACTAGATACTCAAATTGTCCATAACCGGGGACACGACTAACCATGATTAGTTTATACACTCTACAGAGGTTTGCACACTTTTTCCCACAAGACTCAATCTCCTCCGTTGGGATTCTCGCACTACATGGTGTTTGAGAAACGGATGACCGAGACATAGTCTTTCAGAAGTGCTAGCACCTTACGATCGGGTAGACCGTTACATGTACTTTCCCCTACATCTGCTAGTCTACCACTGTAAGAGGTCGCACAACTTAGTCAACTATGCTAGAGCCCATAGTAGCTTGTGGCTGCACACGGAAGTTTCTAGCATGAATAATCTCATGATCCCTTTGAGCCTGGGTGGCGGTCCAAAAAAACAGGCAATCCTGGAATACCCAGGTGCCTAGACAGGCAATCACTGGAATACCCAGGTGCCTCAATCCACCCAGATGTGTGTTAAAGTTGCCACCTTAAGTAAACCATTAATTAACAATCTCACATCTGTCATGAAATACTCTCAAACCCAATCCACGTCTACGAGCATAGCATGTCAATATAAGCATAACGTAATAGTAACTCCCAAGGTTTGAATGCAGGGCAATAGGTCCCTACCTCATCAACTACTTCCCAATACCCACATGTTATCAATCCTACTCATGCAATGTTTGAGGGTGAAACTAATGCATAAACACTGGGTATGAAAGGAATATGATCAAAGTGTGAACTTGCCTGCAATGTTGATGAAGATGATTCGCACTCAAAACTCTTGATAGCTCTACTCGTCACACTCCAGTCAATCTATCGTAAGCAAGCAACATTAACCACACATAAGCAATCACTCAACAAATCAGAAAGAACGAAGAAGATGATTCAGAAAACATCAAAGCAAGAAAATAACTCTTGCAACATAAAACAATTTCTAACAGTACCAAAATTAGGTGAATTTTGCCTTATCAAAAATTTTAGGTCAAGAGCTTCGTTTTGCAAAAAGAATCAACTCAAACGGAGCTACGAAACTCAAGTTATGATCAAACGAAGTTTGAGTTCAAATCTGATCTAATTCAAAATTTAAAATTTCAAAAACATGTTTGGGTTGGATTACTGGATAGAGGAGATCGTAACGAAGAAGTGGGTGTTGGTTTCGTTGGATTTGGACAAACGAGCAAAAAGTAGTGATAGATTGAAGATTAGGGACTAAACTGTGAAGAAACTAATTACCTACGGGTCCCTGGCCGAAATTAAACAGAAAAAGAAAAAAACCTATCTAACGAACGTTCGCTTCAGAAACAAAACCGACGAAAACCGTTCACTCCAAAGGCATAACTAGTGAACGCTCACTACATAACTAAACATAAAAAAAAATCAGATCTAGGTTTTCTGTGGAAAATCGATCTAGGGTTTTTTTAACCGAAAGAAAAAGCGGCGGCTTTTACCGGCTCGGGCGAATAAACCGGCAGCGGTGGTGATTTTCCGGTGGCTCTCCGGCTAGGCGGCAACGGCGGCGGTTACGGAGGATCTCGCCGGCGGCTTCGACGGCGAGCGGGGGCGGCGGCGAGGGGTGGCGCAGGGCGGCGCGGTGCCGAGGCGCGGCAACGGCTGCGGCTTCGGGGTGACGGCAGGGAGCGGCAGCGCGCTAGCTGCGGCGGCGAGCGGAACGTGCAGCGGCGGCGGTGAAGTCCGGCGAGGCGGCGCGAGAGGCGGGACCCTGCAGCGGCGGCGGCGGCGCGAGGGGTGGCGTGGGGCGGCGCGGTGCCTCGAGTTATAAAGGGGCAGGGGCAGCTCCTGGCTTGGGGAAGGGGCGGCCGGCGCCGTAGGTGCGGCGGACTCCGGCGGGAGTCTCGCACGGGCACGAGGAGGAAGGCGGCGGCGGCGCGCTGGCTGGGCTAGGCCGCGGCCTATTGGGCCGGTCCAGTTCGGCGGCGGAGGAGGATTTTTTTTAACACAGACAGAGGAAAATTAAAATAAAATAAAAGCAAACTAAATGAAAATATTATATAGGCATATTATATATCAAAGTTTGCAGAAAAAGATTTCCAACAACATGGACATTTTTGTAAAGTCAAATAAAATCCATAAAAATTCAAATAATTCAAGGAGTGCTACTGCTCTATTAAAATCCAATAAAAAACATTTTAAAAATACCAAAATGATTTCAAATTAATTTTTCTCCAATTTTCTATTGTAGGGAATCATGTTACCCTATTTTACATGTATTTTGTTTTTAGAGAAAAATAATTCGACTAAAAATCAAATAACCCAAATTGAAAAATAATAATTTCAAATGGATTTTAAATTTAGTTTCTTTAAAACTCCCAACTCATATTTCATTTGTTTTGAAGAATTCATTTTATCTTCTCTCATGAAAATCATTGAGTTGCTTAAAGTTTCAGAACTGGAAATATTTTGATATGAAATTCAAATATTTTCAACACCCCTTTTCATTTAAATAAATGGAAGTAGTCATGTTATCTTCTCTCTAGGGTTCCGTGGTGAAAAAGAATTTGAATTCACGGAGATCAAAATGAAAAAGGTGAAAGTTTGGGAAAGTCCTTTTATTTCCTCTCATTTAACTTCCAAAAAGTTTCGAATTTCACTCAATTTCACTCAAGCAATCAAACAATCAATCAAAACTATCTATTTAATATAGCATTCCAAAATTTAGAATTTTGGGATGTTACATCATGTGTGGGTGCAATAGCAACAATTTCTTTCTCAACATAAGGAACTATAGCAAGTTCATCTCCATAAGCATAATTCTATATTGGCATCTTGGCAACAAGCATAGCAAGCATCAAGTTCATCAGAAAGAGATATTTCAAAATAATCAACAAGATCATAGCAATTATCATAGCATTCATCCTCCGGTAAGCATGCAGGGAAATTAAATAATGTATGAGTTAAAGACTTACTCTCATTGGAAGGTGGGCATGGGTAGCTAATCCGCTCTTCCTCCTTTTGTTCTTCGCTCTCCTCATCATCTTTTTCATTCAATGAGCTCATAGTTTCATCAATTCCTTCTTCCATAGACTCCTGTAAATTATTAGTCTCTTCTTGGACAACGGAGAAGTCCTCAATATATGGTTTAATATAAGCATTAGAACAATAATTTTCATAGCAATATTTAAGTATGGAAAAAATTTCAGATTTGTAAAGAGTAGCATCATACTTTTCAATCAAAGAAGCAATTTCATAGGCACCCTTAAAAGCAACAAATTCTTCAATTTGTTCAATATCAAAGTAATTATAAACACCCTTGGCATAAGAAGATAAGATTCCATTATCCTTAAACTCACATAGGAAGAAAAGGTGTTTCTTGGGGTCCTCGGAACAACAAGTAAAATCATGTATTTCACATAAATTCAAAGCATAGCAATACAAACTATGAATATGATGCCACAAAAGTTTCCATTTTTGATATATGAGATGTCGCACAAAATAAGCATGCTCATTTAATGATTTTCCCTCAATAAGCTAGTTGGGTTTTCAGCACGAGCACAAATGGATCAAAGATGATCCAAGTAGAAAGCTTCGGTAGTAGGATAAATTTTGGGTGGTTCTTCAACCATAGGTTTATTAGGTACAACTATTTTTTTGGTATTTTGTGTTTCCTACCCATAACTAAAGATAGAAAACAAGAGCACAAAATAAAAACTACTTAGTGATAAAGCAAACAAGAACACACGAGAATATTCACCCCACGCTATTGCTCCCCGGCAACAGCGACAGATAAAGGTCTTGATAACCACAAGTACAGATGATCGTTTGTAGCCTTATTAGATAAATAAGAGCGTCGAACCCAATGGGGGGCTAAAGGTAGAACAAATATTCCCTCAAGTTCTATCGACCACCGATACAACTCTACGCACACTTGACGTTTGCTTTACCTAAAACAAGTCTGAAACTATTTTGCAAGAATAAAACTATGAGTACTTTGTGAGAATAAACCTACGAATAAATTTCAAGGTAATAAAAGTGGATAACTTTTGTCAACAAGAAAGCCATTTGTCCCTAGGCAATCGATAACAAGTACCGGTAATCATTCTTGTAATTTTACATGAGGGAGAGGCATGAGCTAACATACTTTCTCTACTTGGATCATATGCACTTATGATTGGACCCATAGCAAGCATCCGCAACTACTAATGATCATTAAGGTCGTGAAACCCAATGTCGGTGTCAAAACCGGCGTATCTTGGGTAGGGGGTCCCGAACTGTGCGTCTAGGATCGATGGTAACAGGAGACGGAGGACACGATGTTTACCAAGGTTCGGACCCTCTCTATGGAGGTAATACCCTACTTCTTGCTTGATTGTTCTTGACGAATATGAGTATTACAAGAGTTGATCTACCACGAGATCGTAATGGCTAAACCCTAGAAGCCTAGCCTATGTGAATGTGGTAATGAGCATATGTCATTTCCTTTCCGGACTATCCCCTTCGGTTTATATAGACACTGAGGGGATCTAGGGTTTACATGGAGTTGGTTATATAAGAAGGAATCTTCGGTCGCCAAGCTTTCCTTTCATGCCAAGTAGAGTCCAATCCGGACACGGTGCAGTCTTCAGCCTTCATGTCTTCACAGCCCATCAGTCCGGCCCATGGATAACAGGTCGGACGCCCGAGGACCCCTTAGTCCGGGACCTGGCTTTCAATGACGAGGAGTCCAGCGCGCTGATTGTCTTCGGCATTGTAATGCGGGTTCCCCTTTCTCCAGACTCCAAGATAGTCTACGGATGCAATGATCGTATCCTGACCTATTACGCACACCATACACGACCGCAGAGAGAATATAATATTTGCACGAATCTAATCTGTTTGACACCTTCTTTCCAACGCGACATCGCGTCTGTCCGGTTATAATTTTGAACCGTTTTTCTTCTGCCATCCCACGCTTCGAGACGCGGTTGCTATTGGCAAGTCTTGTCGAAACAGAGATCATGTCCCCTTATTCCGGGATTCTCATCAATGCGGGCATGGGTAACTTAACCGTGCCGTTTATATAGCCCTAGGGAACAGGTGAATCCTAAGGTGAGTGAGGAGGCGTTTAATATCTGCTGCCTTTATAAGGGGATAAGGATTCCCTCTTACTGTCCTCACGCTCTCTCTCTGTCCCCGCCTTTCCGATCTCAAGCTCCAGCGCCCAAGTCCTCATCTCCTTTCCACTCAAGAAACCATGTCCGGATCTGGTGGTCAGGGAAAGTGGATGGTCTCCTCCGTCAAGGAGGAGGACATTACTGAGCTCCGGGCGGCCGGATAATTGGCAAGGGAGATGGCCCATCGTCTTCCAGCCAAGGGACAAGTCGTCCCCATGCCGGAGCCCACAGAGAGGGTAGTATTCATCCCCCATTTCTTTCGTGGGTTAGGGTTTCCACTCCACCCTTTCGTTCGTGGGCTAATGTACTATTACGGGATAGATTTCCATGATCTGTCCCTGAATTCCGTCCTCAACATCTCGGCGTTTATCGTCGTGTGCAAGGCCTTCCAACGCATCCATCCCCACTTCGGGCTGTGGCTCAAAGTCTTCAACATGAAGCCGAAGGTGCTGGACGACCAACACGCGGAGTGCGAAGGGGCCATGGTGAGCAAGCTATCCAACGTCTCCTGGCCCAAAGGCACCTTTGTGGAGACAGGGAAGGGATGGTAGAGGCAGTGGTTCTACATCACAGAACCTCGCGGCACCACCTGGGCCGCAGCTGCCGAATTCCGCTCTAGTGCTCCCATGTGACTCACCTCCTGGGTCGAGAAGAGTCCAGAGTGGTGTTCACCTGATGAGCTGATAGCGCTGCAGACACGCGTTCAAAGCATGGTGACCAAGGATGTCAAGCTCATTGACGTTATCCAGGTGATGCTAGTTCGCCAGATTCTTCCGTGCCAGCGCCAAAGCCGCCTTTGTGGGAGTTCAATTTGAAGAAGCACCAGACCCTGAAAAGGTTCTTCGAGACTTCTCACGAAGGGGCCTGGAAGTTTCTATTTAAGGGCAACGAGAAGCCATCGGCCACGGACTCAGACCATGGTCACGATTGTCCGCCAGCGAGATATGTCACTTTTGACGTATTCCAACTTAAATGTTTCGAGGATGATGTCTGAGATTTTAGTATTTCTCCCTCAGGACTGGGTGGAGAGGGCGAAGCGGATCCAGTGTCCGGCTCCGCTGGCCGAAGAACCGGTCATCCCGCACCTGGCGAAGATGCTGGTGCTGGTGCCATATACGACGCCCGAGAAGAAGGCCAAGGGGGCCAAGAGTGGCCCCCGTCGCAAGGGCACTTCGGACGCGACGTCCAAAGAGGACGAGGCCCATTCCTCTGTCCCTGAAGACAATGATGAGGAAGAGGAGGAGGAGGAGGAGGAAAACAACTCTCCTCCCGAGGAGAAGAAGAGGAAGAGGGTGGCCTCGGCACATCTGGAGGCGAAAGCGCCCAAAAAGGGGAAGGGCGCCCTAGCGGTCAACACAGTGTGGGACGTTGATAGTAGTCCGGAACGACGCCCCCGTACTAGGCCCCCGGCCGCATCGTAAGTGACATGGCTTATTTATGCGCACATCCAGCCCTTTCTTTTTATTATTCTAACATGGTTAATCCACACTATTGCAGTCCGGCCCGTGACCTTATCCAGGGATCCTCATCTGGAGGTTCGTTGGCTCCGTCGGAGATGGCGAGCATGTCGCCACCGCCTGCTTACTCCCCCGGGGCCAGGGACGACACCGAAGTGTTATCCTAGGGGACCGCTCTGAAGGGAGGAGCCCAAGACGTTGTCTAGGAGGCGCCACAAGGCGGGACCTCCACTGCCGGACACATGGGAGAGCCAATCCCCATGGAGACTGGCAAAGAGGGCCGTATCCAGTTCGGCCCTCAGCCGAATATGATTCCGGAGACCCATATGGCTCCGGAGTCAGGCGAGCAGCCCCCTTTGAAGGAGGGGGGGGGGTGCGTCGCCTCCACCGATGGCTCCTGTCCATCCAGGAGCCCCGGATGACCTGATGGGGGCGCTATGAAGCGCCTCCGTCGTGGATGAGCACCGTATCCTTATGGGTGCGGTGATCGAGAAGGTTCACTCCGCCAAGAGCGGACTAAATGAAGCCTGCAGTGGCTTGTTAATAGGTTTCGAGGTAAGAAAGAGAAAAACCTTGTATAGTCCGTAGCCCCTGAGACGTTGTCTGTATTCGGCGAGGAGAACTAGACAGGGGATCAACCCTTAATTATAAGAGGCTGACTGAATATGTATCGATAAGCAGGCGTCCCTGTTGGCTGCGACCTCGCATACTGCTGAGGTCTCCTTGCTGAAGCGGAGGCTGGAGCGGACCGAGAACGAGCTCGGCGAGGTTAAGGTTTGGCTCCAGGAGAAGCAAGGTAAGGAACAACTTGCTATATGTTCGGGCAAGGATAAGCGATGTATATTTACAGCGGTATTGTGATATGTGCAGAAGCCACGACCGAGGTGAAGGCCCTGAGGAAGGCCTTGGGCGAGGCCGAGGAGCAGGCTGTCCAGCAGCAAGCCGCTCGTAAGAAGCTAGGGGCCCGGGTCAAAGAAGTCTAGTAGGAGATCAAGGATGCGGTTAACAAATGTGAGACCCTGGAGAATGATGCATCAGCTTGAGGGGCCGAGCTCACCAAGGCTCGTCAGAGCACAGAGACCACTCGGAATGAGGCCCAGGCCGCCCTCCAGGAGATCCAGGAGGCCAAGAAGATCACAGCGGGTAAGGCTTTTAAGATGCAAAGCAAGTATGCGGAGATGCGGTACCTTTTACTAACCAGGGTTCGGAGTTCCCCAGGGGCTTTTGCTGATCTACCACGTAGTGTGTCGGACGCCGTGGCGTTCTATCAAGCCGAAGGAGGGGGTTCCATGGAGAAGCTCTTCTGGTCGCAATATGCGGTGTCAGAGCATCCCGTGTCCTTCACCAATCAGCTGAAACAGCTGATGGAGCTGCACAAGGTGGACGAATTAGCCATGAAGGATTTGACAATCCGGCTGTGGCCAGCCGAAGCTATGCCTGACAGCTACTTTAGACTCGTGAGGCGGATGGTGAGCGCCTGTCCTCGGCTGGACGTTATCAAGTGCTCTGTCTATATTGAAGGTGCCCGTATGGCCTTCGCTCGCTGCAAGATGTGGTGGGCGAAGATGAACGCTGTTGAAGTTTCCAGCGGGCCACCGGAGGGCAAGGAGCACCACACACCCGAGCGATATTTCGAGGATGTCGTGGAAGGGTCTCGACTTGTAGCGGCGCAATGTTCGCAGGACATTGTATTTGAATAAATGTATTCATGTTGCCTTTGTCTTGTATTATGAGAACAAAGACAATTTTGTAAATTAATTTTATTATACTTTGAATTGTTTCCTCCTGTACGGCCGTGTTGTGTGTAATCCGAGGGTTGGCCAGTCGTCGGCTTCTGCCCTCACGTAGATAGTACGGAGGTGTTCGGGATGGAATCTAAACAATCTTGATCCAATTACATGGTCCTTGAAGGAGTTGTTTAGCGCAACGAACAAGGCAATCAGACTTTATGGATTTAACGCCCTCACTTAGCCATAGGAGTTTTATAATAAAGCATGGGCGCAGCCCCTGGTTCAAGCCAGAGTACTGTCAGCATCTGATCAGGAAGTGCCGATCTCTCGCGTAACGCGGAAAACATCTCCAACGATTTGTAACCCTCGAGTAGCTGACTGGCTCTCGCCATATCATGACAGTCATTTTTCGGCTTTCTCTACTGAGGTGCTCGTCTGGTCGAAGCCAGGGCACAATCGCAGTAGTTCTCCCATTACTACCCTAGCCGATGGAGCGGAACATAGGGTAGCAAGCACAGGAGCCGGGCAACCCAACTATTGACCAAAGACATGATTCAGGCCAATGCATATAATGCTAAATTCAGGGTGCCGAACTTATATATAAGAAGTGTTCGGACTGTGTTGCCGTATTGTGGGGCGACAGGTAGCCCCTGGAGAATATGAAATGTAAAAGACTGTCGATGCAGTGAATAAGCAGATCGAAATAAAACGAAGTAAGAAGCGAAAACCACAGAAACTGGGCCACAAACCATTTTTATTACAACTGGATGGATACGTCCCTGAGTGCCGGTTTGCGCTCCTGTCTGGGGATGTGCGTGGCGTATATCATGTTCACCGTTTTGACTTGGGGGGGGGGTTTCTTCTGTCCCCCAGTGTTCGGCTGCCGGGGCTCTTCATCCTCGTCCTCACTTTGTGATCCCTTTTCTTTGTTTTCGGCATTTAACTTGCCAGCCTGCTTGAAGACCCAACAATCCTTGTTGGTATGATTGGCTTCCTTATCCGGGGTCAGCATGAATTTGGCACAGACGATCGAGTATGAGGTCTAGGCTGGAAGGTCCTTTGTTGTTTCTTTTGTAGGGTTTCTTCCGTTGGCCGGACTTGGAGCCACTGAATCCAACGTTGACTGTGGTGTCCTCGGTGTTGTCGCCATTGCTTCGGTGTTTGTGTCTATTGCGCCGAAGCTTGCCGGTGCTGTTCTTGGCCTCGGTCGGGCCTGCCTCGCTGGCTGTGTTTTTGCTACGAGCCAGCCAGTTGTCCTCGCCTGCGCAAAAGCGGGTCATGAGTGCCGTAAGGGCTGCCATTGACTTCAGCTTTTCTTGTCCGAGGTGGCGTGCTAGCCATTCATCACGGATGCAGTGTTTGAAGGCTGCTAGGGCCTCGGCATCCGGACAGTCAACGATCTGGTTCTTTTTGGTTAGGAGCCTAGTCCAGAATTTTCTGGCTGATTCTCCAGGTTGTTGAACTATGTGGCTTAGGTCATCGGCATCTGGTGACCGGACATAAGTTCCTTGGAAGTTGTCGAGGAAAGCCTCTTCCAAGTCCTCCCAACTGCCAATGGAGTTCTCAGGCAGGCTATTTAACCAGTGCCGAGCTGGTCCTTTGAGCTTTAATGGGAGGTATTTGATGGCGTGGAGGTCGTCTCCTCGGGCCATGTGGATGTGGAGAATGAAATCCTCGATCCATACTGCAAGATCGGTTGTGCTGTTGTGTGATTCAATATTGATAGGCTTGAACCCATCGGGGAATTCATGATCCAGTACTTCATCTGTGAAGCAGAGCAGGTGTGCGGCGCCTCTATATCGGGCCGCATCGTGGCAGAGATTTGATGGAGTCCGTCTCCGGCATTCGGCCCGAGCGTGGTTAGGTTTGTCACGTCCGAATAGGTAGCCGTCGCTGTGCCTCGAAGCACATCCTCGCGATCCGTAGATCGATCTTGTGTGTCCTGCTCTACTGTCCAGGGTCTGTCGGAGGTCGTACATATGACTCCGGACTCTTCTGTCCCTATTTTGGCGGGGTGGTGGGGCGGTCTGCTGCTCGGCCTGAATTGCCGCTTTATCCCGATCGCGGGGTGGCCGTTCAGCCGCCCTGTCCCGACCACGTGGTGCTCGGTCTGCATTACGCAAGGGAGATATGTGCTTCGGCGCCTCCTCATCGAATTGAGGTAGCAGTCTACGTGTCGGGTAGCTCTTGGCTGGGTGGTTGAGGCCGTATTCCTCGGCTGTCAGGACATCAGTCGAACTTTCGACGAGCAGGTCTTGTTCAGCTTGAAGCTGCTGCTGTTTCTTTTTCAGGCTCCTTGTAGTGTCTATGAGCTGAAGCTTAAAGCGCTCCTGCTCGAGAGGATCCTCAGGCACGATGAAGTCTTTTTTGCCAAGGCTTGTCTCCTCCTCGGAGGGTGGACAGTAACTATCATCCTTCGAGTCATCTTCTATGGCATGTTCGTCAGGGTTGTCTTGCCTGCTGTCGTGTTCCTGTTTGGATGTAGCCCCGACAGTATCTTCATTGTTTTTGGCGTCACCCGGAATACTATTTTCTCTGGTGTCAGTGTTGTCGTCCTTTGAGTGGCGGGGCTTGGGGCGGCGTTTGGGCCGCCGGCGCTTGGACTGTGTCTCAGAGGTTTTATTCGCATTTGGTTCTTCTTTGTCGTCGCCAGATCCTTTAGGTGTATCAACCATGTACACGTCGTACGAAGAGGTAGCCGTCTAATGTCCAGTGAATGGCGGGTCTTTACCTTGCTCCTTGTCGGCATCATCGTCCATACTGTCAATGTCTTCGAAGCCGTAGTCAAGCACATCGGTTAAGTCATCGACGATGGCTATGAAGTGGGTGGTGGGTGGGAAGCAAAATTCATCATCATCCGTCTCTAGCTCGAACCGGACATAGTTCGGCTATGAGTCCTTCTCCAAGGATAAATTCTTTAAGGATTTTTGCACGTCACCCAAAGGCGAGTGCTGGAAAACTCCAGCTGCACTGAACTCGAAGATCGATAACCGATCTAGCTCGGTGTCCGCGGGCGTACACAGTCCGGAACTTATAGCCGGAGACGAGTCCGAAGTTCCTTTAAAGCGAATATTGTAGGGCGTCGAGTCCATGTGCGGCTCCAACGCCGTAGACTCTGTGACCTCGGATGGCTCGATCGGCTTCGGCTCTAAGGTCATTGCAGCCACAGGAACCATCTCCTGGGTGTGATCCGATGACAGATTTAAGTCATGTTCATCGGGATGGGGGGAGCGATCACCGCGGGCTCAAATCCCTCGAAGATCAAGTCTCCATGGATATTCGCGACGTAGTTCAAGCTTCCGAATCCGACCTGATGGCCAGGGGCGCAGCTGTCGATCTTCTCCAGATGGCCAAGTGAGCTGGCCCATAGTATGAAGCCACCGAATATGAAGATCTGTCCGGGGAGGAAGGTTCCTCCTTGGACAGCGTCATTATTGACGATTGAAGGGGCCATCGAACCTTTTGTCGACGGCACAGTGGAACTCTCAATGAAAGCACCAATGTCGGTGTCAAAACTGGCGGATCTTGGGTAGGGGGTCCTGAACTTTGCGTGTAGGATCGATGGTAACAGGAGACGGGGGACACGATGTTTACCCAGGTTCGGGCCCTCTCTATGGAGGTAATACCCTACTTCCTACTTGATTGATCTTGACGAATATGAGTATTAGAAGAGTTGATCTACCACGAGATCATAATGGCCAAACCCTAGAAGCCTAGCCTATGTGAATGTGGTAATGAGCATATGTCGTGTCCTTTCCGGACTATCCCCTTTGGTTTCTATAGACACCGAGGGGATCTAGGGTTTACATGGAGTCAGTTATATAAGAAGGAATCTTCGGTCGCCAAGCTTGCCTTTCATGCTAAGTAGAGTCCAATCCGGACACGGTGCAGTCTTCAGCCTTCATGTCTTCACAGCCCAATAGTCCGGCCCATGGATAACAGGCCGGACGCCCGAGGACCCCTTAGTCTGGGACTCCCTCACCCAACCATAGCATTAAGTATCAAGTCCTCTTTATCCCATACCCAATAACCCGCCTACTCGGGTTTAAGCTTCTATCACTCTCGCAACCCACCATAAGAAAATCATGAATGTATTGCAACAACCTACAGCAGGGATCCCTCCCATTTGCGCGAGATGGAGAGCACCGTAGGACAACACCATAAATAAAATATACAATCATACCAACCAAGATCATGATTAATGCACAGTACAAAATGGATCTATTCAAACATCATTGGATAACCATAGATCATTGGGAAATAATATATGGAGTTGAGCTCCATGTTTAATTAGAGATTACAACAGGGAGAAGGGATGTTACACCGCTGCATAGAGGGGGATAAAGTTGGTGTTGACGGTAGAAAGATTGTTGACGTAGATCAACGTCACGATCCTAGCCCGGCAGCACTCCGGCGCCAACGGGAGAGAGGCGAGTAGAGCCCCCGTCCTTCTTCTTCTTCCTTGGCCTCCCCTAGAGCCCCTCCGAGATTGGATCTCCCTCTTTGTTCTCTTCTGTTTCATGTTTCCCAGATCTGGCCCTTCATGGTTTCTTAAATTCCCGGAGATCCGTAACTCCAATTGCGCTGAAATTTTGACACGGTTTTTTCCATAAATTATCTTTCTTGCGCCAAAAGAAGGGCCCCAACCGCCTTACGAGGAGGGCATAAGAAACTTGGGCGCGCCTGGCACCCCCTGGCGTACCCTGGTGTATCTTGGGGGCTGTGGGCCCCCGTTTGTCTTGATTCCACCTCCCAAAAATCACATATATTCCAAAATAATTCTCCGTAAATTTTTATCGTGTTTGGACTTCATGTGATATGGATTTTCTGCGGAACAAAAAACATGCAACAAACATGAACTGGCAATGGGCACTGGATCAATAGGTTAGTCCAATAAATCATATAAATGGTTGCCAAAATATGTAAAAGTTGTATAATATTGGCATGAAACAATCAAAAAATTATACGATGGAGACGTGTCAGCGGTTCACGACGATTGTAGTCAAACTTGGCGATCCGAAGGGGTACTTGGTGAACAACGATCATCGTAGTACTTGCCGGTTCATGAAGTCAATCTCAGAGGCCGTGTTGGATCCACAATGACGGTAGTCGTAGACGCATCTACTAGTAACTTGGCGTATCCATGTACTTGGCATTCTGGTGTGGTAGTCGTTCACTTGACGGTCTTGGAGGCGTCATGGCCGGAGCCGGGTGGACTTGGCAAGGTCCTGTCCTGGGTCGACGTTGGTCAGTGGTGAGTAGCAGCTCAGGCAAAGGACCCGTGATGGTGCTGCTCCCCATGAAGGAGGACGAACTAGGAGGAGTAGGGGCGCTTAGTCTTTGGGTGGTGACTGATGTCTGCTAGAACTACATCGGTATTTCCCCAGAGAAGGGATGATGCAGCACAGCAATGGTAGGTATTTCCCTCAGTGATTAGACCAAGGTTATCAAACCAGTAGGAGAACCACGCAACACTATGTGAATGGCACCTGCACACAAATAACAAATACTCGCAACCCGACGTATTAAAGGGTTTGTCAATCCCTTTCGGGTAACGACGCCAGAAATTGGCAAACGGGCGTGAGAAAGTTGTAATAAATTGATAGATTTATTGTATTCTATTAAATAAAATAAGAATAAAATAAATAAGAATAAATTGCAGCAAGGTATTGTATTTTTGGTTTAATAGATCTGAGAATAAAAGCAAGGAAAAATAGATCGCGAAGGCAAATATAATAAAGAAGAGACCCAGGGGCCATAGGTTTCACTAGTGGCTTCTCTCGAGGAAGATAGGAAACACTTGGTAAATGAATTAATGTTGGGCAATTGATAGAACTTCAAATAATCATGACGATATCCAAGCAATGATTATTATATAGGCATCACGTCCAAGATTAGTAGACTGACTCCTACCTGCGTCTACTACTATTACTCCACACATCGACCACTATCCAACATGCATCTAGTGTATTAAGTTCATGGAGAAACAGAGTAATTCAATAAGAACGATGACATGATGTAGACAAGATCTATTTATGTAGAAATAGACCCCATCTTGTTATCCTTAATAGCAATGATACATACATGATGGTTCCCCTTCTATCACTGGTATCAAGCACCGTAAGATCGAACCCATTTCAAAGCACCTCTTCCCATTGCAAGATAAATAGATCAAGTTGGCCAAACAAAATCCAAATATTGGAGAAGAAATACGAGGCTACAAGCAATCATGCATATAAGAGATCAAAGAAGACTCAAATAAGTTTCATGGATAAAATGAGATAGATCTGATCATAAATTCAAAGTTCATCGGATCCCAACAAACACACCGCAAAAAGAATTACATCATATGGATCTCCAAGAGACCATTGTATTGAGAATTAAACGAGAGAGAGGAAGCCATCTAGCTACTAGCTATGGACCCGAAGGTCTACAAAAGACTACTCACGCATCATCAGAGAGGCACCAATGGACATGATGAACCCCTCTGTGATGGTGTCTAGATTGGATCTGGTGGTTCTGGAACTTGCGGCGGCTGGAATTGATTTTTGTCGACTCCCCTAGGGTTTCTGGAATATTGGGGTATTTATAGAGCAAAGAGGCGGTTCGGAAGGCCACCGAGGTGGGCACAACCAACCTGGGCGCGCATGTGGGCCCAGGCGCACCCTGGTGGGTTGTGCCCCCCTCGGGGCATCCCTGAGGTGTTTCTCCGGCCCATTGGGTGTCTTCTGGTCCATAAAAAATCCACAAAAAGTTTTGCTGCGTTTGTACTCCGTTTGGTATTGATTTCCTGCAATGTAAAAAACATGCAAAAAAGAGCAACTGGCACTATGTCAATAGGTTAGCACCAAAAATGATATAAAATGACTGTAAAACATCCAAGAATGATAATATAACAGCATGGAACAATAAAAAATTATAGATACGTTGGAGACATATCAGCGTCCCCGAGCTTAATTCCTGCTCGTCCTCGAGTAGGTAAATGATAAAAACAAAAATTTTGATGTGAAATTCTGCCTAACATGTTCATCACATATTGTTTTCTTTATAGCATGGATATTTGGACTTTTATATGGTTCAAAGCAATAGTCTAGTTTTGACATGAGACTTAAATACTCAAGCATATCAAGAAGCAGCCATGTCTTTCAAAATATCAATGCTAAAATAAGTTATCCCTAGCCCATTATGCTCAATCATTGATCCATTCAGGAAACACGCCCGCATATTAGCTACACCCAATGCTCCAGTACGATCATAGTGCCCCTTAGTTGGTGCATTATAAGAGAAGATGGAGACTCAAAAAAGAAAAATTGCATAAATTAAAAGAAAGGCCCTTCGCATAGGGAAGTAGGGATTTGTAGAGGTGCCAGAGCTCAAAGCGAAAAAGATAGAGATAAAAACATTTTGGGAGGTATGCTTTTCCTGTCAACGAGAACGATTGAGTAGTTCCCAATAATTTCCATACTAGATATATCATAGGCGGTTCCCAAAGAGAAATTAAAGTTTATTCCTTTTTCATCCATACTTTCACTTTCCATGGCTAGCCGTATCCACGGGTGCCTTCCATACCAACACTTTCCAAGGAATTTATTATTTGACAACATAAAGTAAATTCATTTTTCATTTCGGGAATGGGCATCCCTAATACCTTTGCCTTACTCTCGTGCAATGACAAGTGAATAAACACGCACATGAGAAAAACATATCTAGCATGGAAATATATTAGCCACCCCCTACCATTTCATGATCGGTGCGAGCACACAAAAGAGAACTTTATTTTGAAAATTAGAGATGGCACATACAAATTTGCTCAGAACGGCATGAAAATACCGCATATAGGTAGGTATGGTGGAATCATGTGGCAAAACTGGTTTGAAGGTTTTTGGATGTACAAGTATTGATCATACTTAGTGCAAAATGAAAGCTAGCAAAAGATTGAGAAGTGACCAACCAAGAAACGAATAATCTCATAAGCGAGCATTAAGCATAATTAACACCGAATAATGCACCACAAGTAGGATGTAATTTCATTGCATAACTATTGACTTTTGTGCTTGCATAGGGAATCACAAACCTTAACCCCAATATTCTTACTAAATCATAATTACTCATCAACATGACTCACATATCACTTCATCATATCTCAAAACTATTATGAGGAATCAAGTTTATTTTTTCCAATGATCTTCATGAAAGTTTTTATTATATCCTTCTTGGATATCTATCACTTTGGAACTAATTTTCATGTGTTGCTTTTGATAAGCTCAAACAAATATAAGTGAAGATCATGAGCATAATATTTATTTCTCTCAAATTAATTTAAGTGAACCAAGAGAGAATTTCTTAAAACAATTACTAACTCTCAAATAAATCTAAGTGAAGCATGAGAGTATTTCTTCAAAAATACTAAATCACACCGTGCTAAAAAAGATATAAGTGAAGCACTAGAGCAATTCCATAGCTCATAAAGATTTAAGTGAAGCATAGAGAGCAATTCTAACAAGTCATGGCATAATTTTGGCTCTCTCAAATAGGTGTATCCAGCAAGGATTCAAGACTTAAAACACAAAGCAAAACAAGAAAAGACTCATATCATACAAGACGCTCCAAGCAAAACTCATGGTATGTGACAACTAAAAATATAGCTTCGAGTAAAATACCGATGATCGATAGAAGAAAGAGGGGACGCCACTCGGGCGTCCCCAAGCTTAGTTGATTGCTTATCTTTGTATAATAGTTTGGGATGCCATGGGCATCCCCAAGCTTAGGCTCTTCTTACTCCTTATTCCTTCATCCATCGTAACATCACCCAAAACTTGAAAACTTCAGTCACACAAAACTCAACAAAACCTTCGTGAGATCCGTTAGTATAAGAAAACAAATCACTACTATAAGTACTATTGCAACCCTTTCATATTTTATTCTTGAATTATATCAACTGTATTCCAACTTTTCTATGGCAAAAACTCTTCAAAGAAAACCCTAGAATCATCAAAACAAGCACACAACACAAAGAAAATAGAATCTGTCAAAAACAGAACAGTATGTAGCAATCTGGATATTTCGAATAGTTCTGTAACTCCAAAAATTCTGAAAAATTAGGACAATGTGAAAAATTTGTATATTAATCACCTGCAAAAGTATTGGTATTTTATCAAGCTCCTGTTTAAAACGAAAATTATTATCATGAGCGCATAAGTTTCTGTTTTTCAGCAAGATCAAAGTAACTATTACCCAACATAATCCTTAAGGCTTTATGTGCCACAAACACTAATTAAAACATAAAAAACACAATCATAACAGTAGCATAATTGTGCAAACACTCAAGAACAGAAATCAAAAGACAAAAATAAATTTTATTCATTGGGTTGCCTCCCAACAAGCGCTATAGTTTTACGCCCCTAGCTAGGCATAAAGCAAGGATCTAAGTATTGTCATCTTTGTTCCTAGATCCATATGATGCCCTCATGATTGATTCATAAGGTGGCCTTATTATTGTTCTAGGGAAGTGTTCCATAGCCTTCCTTAGTGGAAACTGAAATTGAATATTGCCTTCTTTCATATCAATCACGACACCAATAGTATGTAAGAATGGTCTACCAAGAATAATTGGACAAGACGGATTGCAATCAATATCAAGAACAATAAAATCTATGGGCACATAATTCCTATTTTCAAGAATAAGAACATCATTAATTCTTCCCATAGGCTTTTTAATAGTAGAATCCGCCAAGTGCAAATTTAAAGAACATTCTTCAATATCGGAAGACCAAGCACATCACATAAAGATTTCAGAATTGTAGAAACACTAGCACCTAATTCACATAAAGCAAAACACTCATAATGTTTAATCTTGACTTTGATAGTAGGTTCCCACTCATCATATAATTTTCTAGGAATTGAAACATCTAATTCCAATTTTTCTTCCAAAGATTTCATCAAAGCATCAACAATATGTTTAGTAAAAGCTTTATTTTGTTCATAAGCTTGGGGTGAATTTATCATGGATTGCAACAAAGAAATACAATCAATCAAAGAGCAACTATCATAATTAAAGTCTTTCTAATCCAAAAGTGTGGGCACATCACTAGTTAAAGTTTTGACCTCTTGAAACCCACTTTTATCAATTTTCTCAACAAGATTTTCACCCTCCGAATTATCGGGACGCCTTCTAGCTAAAGTTGACTCTTCTCGAGTCCCTTTATCATCAATTTTAATTTTAATAAACAAGGAATCAATAGAAGGAAGACCAATCATTTTAAGATATTCATTACTTTTATGAAAGCAATCACTAGAAAACGCTTTTCTAAAAATTCTCTTCTAGCTCTAAGCATAGTCGTTCTTTTCTTACTTTCATCCATAGAAACATAAAGAGCTTTAATTGATTCCTCAACTCTAGGCACAAAAGTTTTCATCTCGAGATTTTGTACATCATGAGAAATTCTATCAACACTTCTAGACAATTCATCAATCTTATTCAACTTTTCTTCCATTGTAGCATTGAAAACCTTTTGAGTGTTGATAAATTCTTTAATATTATTCTCAAGATCAGAGGTGTTCCTATTATTATTATAAGAAGGATTACCATAGGAATTACCATAATTATTAAAGGAATAACTAGGAAAAGGCCTAGGATTAAAATTACCTCTATACACATTGTTATTGAAATTGTTTCGCGAGATAAAATTCACATCTACGGCATCACTATTTTGCTCAATCAAAGTAGACAAAGGCACATCATTAAAATCAATAGGAGCACTTTTATTAGCAACCAATTTCATAAGAGCATCAACTTTTTCACTCAAAGAAGAAATTTTTTCAACCGAAATAACTTTTTTACTAGTAGGAGCTCTTTCGGTATGCCATTGTGAATAATTTGCCATAATATTATCAAGCAATTTGGTGGCTTCACCCAAAGTAATTTCCATAAAAGTACCACCCAGGGCGGAATATAAAAGATTTCGAGAAACAAAATTCAACCCCATGTAAAATTTTTGTATGATCATCCAAAGATTTAACCCATGAGTTGGGCAATTACTTAGCATCATTTTCATCCTTTCCCCAGATTGTGCAACATGCTCATGTTCAAGTTGCTTGAAATTCATGATCTGGGTTCTAAGGGAAATAATTTTTGCGGGCGTAAAATACTTACTAATAAAAGCATCCTTGCACTTATCCCAAGAATCGATACTATTGCGAGGCAAAGAAGAAAACCAAATTTTTGCACGATCTCGCAAAGAAAATGGAAATAATTTCATCTTCACAACATCATTGTCAACATATTTTTTCTTTTGCATATCACATAATTCCACGAATGTGTTAAGATGGGATGCGACATCCTCATTAGGAGTACCAGAAAATTGATCTTTCATAACAATATTCAGCAAAGCGGTATTCATATCACAAGACTCCGCACTAGTGGCGAGAGGAGAAATCGGAGTGCCAATAAAATCATTGTTGTTGGTATTGGAGAAATTATACAACTTGGTGTTCTCTTGACTCATTCTGACTACGCAACAAGATTGCACTCAAAAAATAGATCCGGCAAAAAAATGGTGAACGAAAAAGAGGGCGAATAAAACGACAAATATTTGTGAAGTGGGGGAGAGGAAAACGAAAGGCAGATGACAAATAATGTAAATTGCAAGGAGATGAGATTTGTGATTAGGAACCTAGTAGATGTTGATGATGTCTCCCCGGCAATGACACAAGAAATTCATTTTATGTCTGCTAGAACTACGTCGGTATTTCCCCAAAGAGGAAGGGCTGATGCAACACAACAATGGTAGGTATTTCCCTCGGTGATGAGACGAAAGTTATCTAACCAATAGGAGAACCACACAACTCTACGTGAATGACACCTGCACACAAATAAAAAATACTCGCAACCCGACGTATTAAAGGGGTTGTCAATCCCTTTCGGGTAACGGCGCCAGAAATTGGCAAACAGATGTGAGAAAGTTGTAATAAATTGATAGATAGATCGCGTGGGAACGCGAGATAAAATAAATAACAATAAATTGCAGCAGGATTATTTTTGTATTTTTGGTTTATTAGATCTCAAAATAAAAGCAAAAAAATAGATCATGAAGGCAAATATAATAAAGAAGACACCTAGGTGGGTAAACGAATTACTGTTGGAAGATAGCAAACGGTGGGTAAACGAATTACTATTGGGCAATTGATAGAACTTCAAATAATCATTATGATATCCAGACAATGATCATTATATAGGCATCACATCCAAGATTAGTAGACTGACTCCTGCCTGCATCTACTACTATTACTCCACACATCGACCATTATCCAGCATGCATCTAGTGTATTAAGTTCATGGAGAAATGGAGTAATGCAATAAGAATGATGACATGATGTAGACAAGATATATTTAAGTAGAAATAGACCCCATCTTGTTATCCTTAATAGCAACGATACATACGTGTCAGTTTCCCTTCTGTCAATCGAATCAAGCACCGTAAGATCGAACCCATTACAAAGCACCTCTTCCCATTGCAAGATAAATAGATCAAGTTGGCCAAACAATACCCAAATATCGGAGAAGAAATACGATGCTATTAGCAATCATGCATACAAGAGATCAAAGAAGACTCAAATAACTTTCATGGATAAAAAAAGATAGATCTGATCATAAACTCAAAGTTCATCGGATCCCAACAAACACACCGCAAAAAGAATTACATCATGTGGATCTTCAAGAGACCATTGTATTGAGAATCAAATAAGAGAGAGGAATCCATCGAGCTACTAACTATGGACCCGAAGGTCTACAAAAGACTACTCACGCAGCACCGGAGAGGCACCAATGGACATGATGAACCCCTCTATGATGGTGTCTAGATTGGATCTCGTGGTTCAGGAACTTGTGATGGCTGGAATTAATTTTTGTCGACTCCCCTAGGGTTTCTGGAATATTGGGGCATTTACACAGAAAAGAGGCGGTTCAGGAGGCCACCTAGGTGGGCACAACCCACCTGGGCGCGCATGGGGGCCCAGGCGCACCCTAGTGGGTTGTGCCCCCCTCGGGGCATCCCCGAGGTGCTTCTCCGGCCCATTGGGTGTCTTATGGTCCATAAAAAATCCACAAAAAGTTTCGTTGCATTTGGACTCCGTTTGTTATTGATTTCCTGCGATGTAAAAAACATGCAAAAAACAGCAACTGGCACTTGGCACTATGTCAATAGGTTAGTACCAAAAAATGATATAAAATAACTATAAAATGATTGTAAAACATCCAAGAATTATAATATAACAACATGGAACAATCAAACATTATAGATATGTTGGAGATCTATAAGTGACAAACCAAGGCAGCGGTGCGACGTCGCACAACATGCGCGAGCGCTGTACTGCAGGCGGCAACAGGGTTCAAGGGAGCGGCGAGGAGGCCTGCGAACATGGGGCTTGCAAGCAGAGGCGGTGCACGGGGGAGTGGGAGGTCGTCCAGGGCGGTGAGCTCCGGACGAAGGGTGGTGGTCACGACAGGGCGCAGGCGAGCGATGCCATGGCCACGGTCGATCTGGTGGTGGAAGCCATGGCCAGTGGCCAAGGAGATGATGTAGGGGTCGAAGGGGTGGCGAGGCGCAGGTGGCTGCAGGTGCACGCTCGGGCGGACATGGCGAGCAAGCAAGCGGCCGGGGGGAGCAAGAGGCGGGACAGAGTAGAGGCTTGCCGGATAGCAGGGTCGCCGGCGGGGCAGAGGAGATCGGGTGCGAGCGTGCCTTGGCGGCGAGGTCGGGCGTGGGGTGGCCCTCCTGTGGGTGGCGGCGCTGGAGGGGGCATCGAGGGAGAGAGCGAGTGGAGGGGGTCGGGGCTAGGTTATAGGTGCGGTCGAATGGGACTTGGGCCATTTGGGCAGAGATGGAAAAAAGGCCAGAGGCCTGGTCGAGTCCCTCTCTTCCTTCTCTTTTAGAAAGAAAGAAAAGAGAGAATAAAAAGGTTTAGGAAAGAAGTGGGCATGGGGTTAATTTCTCAGACTTGGAAAACTAAGCTTAATCCAAGAAAATAGGAGTGTGCATGGATGCAAGGTTTAGATTCAAACACATTTGGATTTAATTCAAATGGGTGAATAGGGAGTGGGGGTTTGGAAGGTCCAAAAATGTTGATATTTTGGTGGAGCTTCGATAAATGCAAATGGAATTATTGCCAAGGTTTTGAGGCCAAACTTGCAAATAGAAAGGCATGAGATTTGGAGAATGTTGGAAAGGAAACTATGGAAGGCATATAATTTAAACTGCAAGTGTGTTTGAGGGTGGTTCCAAACTAATGGAATATTTCCATATAGCTCCTTAATAATATTGGGAGGATATATGTTTTAAAGGGAAATCACGATGTGAATTCCCCTCGATTTAAATGGATCAAAGATCCACACAATTTATTTATATGAGTTTTAGATAGTTTGAGAAATTGATGGCATGATGACATGATGCAATGCAAATGAGGTTATGAAGAATGCAACAACCAAATAAGTCACACGGCGAAACTCGGAATCCATGGAAGGCATCTGGAGCATCGGTCTCGGGTTGTTACAGGTATATTTCCATTTGTCAAGCTAGAAAGATTGACATTTGTCGATCTAGTAACATTGCCCTTTGTAAACCTTGTAACCCTGCCATTTATCAAAATTTGCAGCTAAAACTCACTAGCACTATCTAATTTTGCAATTGAAATTCAGTAAGCATAGATGTCATTCATAGATTAAGCAGTCTTTCTTTAGACAAACAGTTCAACTCGACAGCTGAACCGACCAAACTTTTCGCCAATTGTTGTTAACGACGTACTGAAATAACTAGTTCAACTATATATACTAGCTAATTTTAAGTACATAGTATGGTTCAACCACATCTATAGTAAGATGAACTGAACAAAATAGGCCCTAAATACTACTACTATGGAGGGGCTTTGTACTACTTCCAGCAGCCTCTCCTCTGCCGAGCACGCTCAGTAAGAGGCAGAGGAGGAGGAGCCTACCGACAAGCTGGACAACTGGAATACGGTGCCTGTCGTTGCTGCTCCTTTAGCGATGCTAACCTCGAACTCCCTCTGTCGCTCTAGATGACCCTTCTCGAAGTGGCGGGACTCCTTGTAGATCTCCTCATTCCGTGCCTCTGCAGCGGCGTGTGTTGCGCCCACGGCGGTAGTAAGACTTTTACATGCTCGACTAGGCGCTCCTCCTTCTCCCGCAGGAACTCGATGTAGCGCACAAGGTCGCTGATGTATATGCCGGGCACCACCTCCACCTCCCACCTTAGGGTGGTGGTAACGGAGTGGTTGATGACCCCGACGGTCTATCGTGGGCTGGTGGGCACGGCGGCCAATGGTGGGGTGGCGGCCACGACAGCCACCTCCCACCTTTGGGCCGCAGTGGTGGAGCGGGTGATCGTCACGGTGTCCGACAATGGGGTAGCGGCCACGACGACCACCTCCCGCCTTCGGGCCGTGGTGGAGGAGCGGGTGATGGCCCTAGCTTTCGACGATGGTGTGGCGGCCACGGCGGCAGACAGTGGCGTGCCGACAACAGGGCCGGCAACAACTGCCGACGGGAAGCGGCGGCGAAGCGTGTGGTGGGTGTTGCGGGCACACCGAACAGGGACGCCACGCGTACTACACTATGCCTGGGACTGCGTCGCCGCCGCAGTGTACCTTCCCAGCTAGAGCTGTCCTTTAATGATGGCAGAATGACTGAACGACAACGACGGACCGGTGCCATTGGCGAATGTGGGAGAAGTAGACAAGATAAGCTACATGGAGGGAGGGGAAAATGTGACGCATGACTTGCCAGTCGTGAGGGTTTATATAGCAGGTCGGTAAGCATTGGGATTTGGGGGATTTCGTGAATCGGGCGGGGAGGTTGCGCGGCTATGCACGGGAACTTGCACGGTTGCGCAGGAACGGGCTTACTGATGATTCATTGGCGCCACTTCGAGCCACCGTTTGGCCAAAAGAACGCCTCCGCGGTGCTCAAGCCTGTGCTTGAAGCCGTCTGCAATAGCAGGGTGACAAGATGCGCGAGAGGAGGACGAAACGACCCGTACACATACGGTTAATAAATAAAAAATGTTTGCGATTTAATTACCTACTACATCCATCCTTCTGTATAAGTCTTGTTTGTATTTTTGTGCCAAAATTTGACTAGAGATTTAACTAATAAAATATGAATGCATGTCACCATAGATTATATCATTGGATTCCTATTCGAACATAGTTTACAATTATATTATTTTTTATAACATTATTAACATTTAAGGTCAAAATATGCCACAAAATATGAAGGGGCTAATGTAAGTGCATCTAGTGCCCCTTAGTGATTTTGGTGTATTGAAGACTTATAGGTTAAGGGACTAATGCGTTTGTGAGTGTACACAGGTCTATAAGTCTATGAGGAGTTTGATATTTACAGAGAAAGTCGACCCCTAAAAATGAAGTTCTTCAACTGAAGACTTTGGATCTCTGAAGACTTTCTGAAGACTTTGAAAGTGAAGAAATTGGTGTGACCGTGAAGACTTGGTTTTCATTCGAGGAACATGAAGCGTGAAGACTTTTGTTTTCGTAGTTTCATTTTCTCTTTCTTGAGTCATATGAAACACCGTATTGTTAAAGGGGGTCGAGGAAATACTAAGGAAAAATTTCCATGTGATGCTCAACTCAAAATCCTACACCTACCAATCCCTTCGAGTGAAGACATTGGAAATCTCATACAGTTCAGTCAATTTCTTCAGTGATAGAGACGAAGTTCTTCTGGTCTCTGAGGAATTTGTCCAGACTAAGGAGTTAGGAATTCGCCAGTGCGGATTGCCTACACAGTGAGGAACATGATAGCCCTGAGGATTTTGCTACTCAAAATTCCGACCGTTGCTATGCTATGCGCCAGCTGTCCCAAAATATCTATCCACCTAACGGTCATATCATTGAAGGGCATTTATGTCTTATCATGTCGGGATGCTCCCTAGGCTATAAATAGCCGCCCCCTACAACCACTAGCTGGTTGGCTGCTCCGAGAGAAACTGACACTTGTCATTTGAGAGCAACCCATCCTCCGAGGACTTTGAGCGAAACTCATCAGGTGAGGAAAAACCAAAAACCCAAAACCCAAACACCTACAAACCCCAAGTGATTGAGCATCACTGAAGAGATTGATCCTGCATGGATCCAACGCTTGTTACCTTTGAAGGCTGTGCTTCTTCCAGACGGTTAGGCGTCATGGTCTAGAGCATCCAAGAGGAATTGTGGATCGCCGAGTGACCAAGTTTGTGAAGGTTTGGAAGTCGCCTGAAGACTTACCACGAGTGATTGGGCGAGGTCTGTGTGACCTTAGCTCAAGGAGAATACGGTGAGGACTGGGTGTCCTGAGCTGCGTGTTCAGGACTGGGTGTCCGGGACTGTGTGTCGTCGAGTTTAAATACTCAACCGCTCCAACCAGACATACAACTAAGACAGCAGTTGGAACTGGTCTACCAAATCATTGTCTTCACCAAGATTACTGGTTCTATTTCCTCAACTCTTTTATTTCCTCATAGCTGTGTTGAGTGTTTGTTCATATCTATGTTTGAAGACTTTGACCGAAGACTTTCTCAATTTCCTCAGTTCAATTTCTTCAGTCTGTTTGTCTTCATCCTGTGTTACCCTGTGATTACGTTTTCAGTACTCTGTGCCTGTCTTCATTTCATCATGATGACCATGCTTGTAGTCTCTCATGTTTACTCTTGAGTATTTATTCCGCTGCTAGTAGTTCTTCGCTAAGGAATTTCCTCACCGGCAAATTCCTTAGTGACGAATTTCATAAAAATCGCCTATTCACCCCCCTCTAGTCGATATAACGCACTTTCAATTGGTATCAGAGCAAGGTACTCCCTTGTTCTGTGTGATTTTGGTTTAACCGTCTGGAGTTTTAGTTATGTCGACCGCAGGTATGATCAAGGTCTCTGCTGGGTGTCCTACCTTCGATGGGACGGACTACCCCTACTGGAAGAATAAGATGCGAATGCATCTTGAAGCAATTGATAACGATCTCTGGTATGTTGTGGAAAATGGTGTTCCCTCAGTCACACCTTCTCTGAATGATGCTGATGTTAAGAGATTCAAGCAACTCGACTCTGAAGCGAAGAATATCATATGTGGCCATTTGAGCAAAGGACAGTATGGCAGAGTGAGTGCTTTGGAGACAGCGAAGCTTATCTGGGATAGGTTGTCCAAAGTGAATGAAGGAGTCTCAACTCAGCGTGACTCTCGAGTTGATGTTCTTCGCAATCTCTTCAACCGCTTCAAAATACTCGACAATGAAAATGTTCAACAAACCTTCGATCGCCTCACTGACATCTCAAATGAGCTACAAGCACTTGGTGCCACTGACATCACCGACCATGAGGTGGTGAAGAAATTGCTGAGATCGCTTGATTCCTCATTTGACACTCTGGCATTGATGATACAAGAGCGTGCTGATTACAAGTCACTTGATCCCGCTGATATTCTCAAGAGGCTAAATACTCATGAGTTCCAACTTGCTGAAAAAAGGGATCTCTATGGTACTAGCTATGGCAGATCACGTGCACTGAAGGCCAAGGCAGTATCTGAGTCCGAAGATGAAGACTCTGGTAGCAGCCTTGGTGATCCTGAAGAACTAACCCATGATCTAGCACTGCTCGTGAAGAAGTTCCAAAAGTTCTCAAGACGTGGTCGCCTTGGAAGATCCTAAAGGAGCAATGATTCCTCATCCAGTGACTACAAGAAGAGGCTCTGTCACAAATGCAAGAAACCTGGACATTTCATTCAAGAGTGTCCTCAGTGGGAAAAGGAATCAAAGAAGAATAAATACAAGGATTACAGTTCTGATGATGCGAAGAAAAAGAAGAAATCCACAAAATCTTCATCATCAAAATCCTCAAAGTCTTCATATCACAAGAAGAGCAGCTCCAAGAAGGCTAGGGCATTCATTGGTAAGGAAATGGACTCTGAGGCTGAATCTGAAGAGAATGAGGAAGAGGAGACATCTGAGGAGTCCGAATCCGGAGTGGCGAGCCTAGCTCTCGCTACTGCATTCGTTAGCAAGTCTATCTTCAACACCGAAGAAAATGACCTCACCAACAATGCTGATGAAAGCGATGATGACTACGCTCCCACCTATTGCTTCATGGCAAAGGGTGCCAAGGTACTAAAATATACCTCCTCTGAATCTAGTGATGATGAATCTGATGAAAACCTTAAGCCCATCTATTCTAAACTTGCTAAGATTTCCATAAAACAACAAAGGGCTTTAGAAAAGGTTCAAAACATGCTAGACAAAAGTGATGATATGTTGGGTGAAGAAATGGATCCCACTGAAACTTTAACTGAAAATCTTCAGAGACTTCAATCCAAGCTTGACAATCTTCAAAGTCATCATAACACTCTCTTATCGGATCATGAGAAGCTTTCTTATGAATTTCTTCAAAGAAAGCAAGACCTTGAGGAGTTAAGAGTGAGTTATGAAGATCTTCAGAAGGAGCGCAATTCATTACTTGCTCAACAAATCAGCGCTTCTCAGGAAGAATTTGTTCCTCCATGTTTGAAATGCATTGAACGTGAATCTGCTAATTCTTCACCGGAATGTTCAAATGCTGCTAATGTTTCAAATTCTTCACATGCCTTTGCTATTACTAATTCCTCATCTGAGGACATTGCTAGTATCAGTGACGCTGCAGGGCTGAAGGAATTGTACATGACAGGCATGTATAAAAGCCACAAAGGGCATCAGACTCTTTGTGATGTGCTTAAAAAGCAGATCCTCAACAGGAACCCTAGGAAAGAGGGTATTGCCTTTGAGAGGAAACTCAATGCTGATGGTACATATTGGAAGCCTGAGCAGTACCCCAAAACTACATGGGTTGCTGCAAAGGGACCTCCAGTTGATCCATCTAACTTATCTGGATTTGCATGTGAATCTCCTTGTTCTGATGATGAGTCATTTGACTCCAACTATAAACTGTTCAAAAATCAGAATGGTGAAGTATTTGCTAGATATGTTGGCACTAACTGCAGGAACGGTCCTCCTATGAAGAAAATCTGGGTTCCCAAAAGATGCCTTGAAAATCTTCAGGTGAATGTCATCATGACGCCACCTGTGAAGAATAGGAACCCTAGATCAAATTCTTCATATGGATCCAAGTCCTCATACGGACCAAACTCCTCGCATGGATCATATTCCTCAAAAGGATCAAAATCCTCATATGAACATCATCGTGCTAACCCGTCTGTTTCGCAGGGAAGATCTAAGGATTATGGATATGTGCATTATTCTTCAAATCATTATGTCCATAAGTCCTCGAAGAATTTCTCTGCTTACTCTTATGCTTACTCTAACCCCTCTTATGTGAAACGAAATGGACTGACTTCTATGCCATCCTTCTCGTATGGAGCTCGCAGAATGATGAACTCTTTGCCACCCCTTCAAATGTGGGTGGTGAAGAAAAAGAACTAATCTCCTCTGCAGGGTCAGGTCTCCAGACGTACGTAATTGTCTGAAGAATTTGCTGGAGACCTGAGTATGCCTGAAAGGACGCACGCTAATCATGAAGAAATGAACTTTCATTTCTCACGTCCTCATACTGCTTTATCTGTTCTTTTGCTTGATGAAATTGATCTGATGAATTGATGTCATATTCTTCACTGATGAAGTATATGGGTTTGTAAGCTGCACTAATTCATCTGTAGGATGATCAACCCAAAGCCACTGAGTGGGTCCTCGATAGTGGATGTACAAATCACATGACTGGTGACAAGAATCTATTGATGGATGCTCCATTATCTCCATTGCATCTGAAGCATATCATCTTTGCTGACAAAGGCAAAAGTCAGGTATTGGGTCTAGGTAAGGTTGCCACCACAAAGGATCGACACATGGACAAAGTCATGCTTGTTGAGTCCTTAGGATACAACCTTATGTGTGTCTCAATGCTTTGTGATCTTGACATGGTTGTTGTCTTTGGCAAATATCATTGTGTTGTGGTTATGGAAGCTGACAATTCCAAAGTCTTCGAAGGCTTTAGGAGAGGAGACCTATATATTGTTGATTTCTCTACAGGACCATGACCAGCCGTGTGCCTACTTGCAAAAGCTTCAGAAGGCTGGCTCTGGCATCGATGACTTGGTCATGCAGGCATAAGGAATTTGCACACGCTTGCGAAGAAGAAGCATATCATTGGCATTGAGAATGTCAAATTACTCAAGGATCACTTATGCGGAGCTTGTGAAGCTGGAAAGATGACCAAGGCCAAGCATCCAGCGAAGACTATCATGACCACTACTCGTCCATTTGAATTGCTTCACATGGATCTCTTCGGTCCTAATCATTATTCTGCTGTTTCAAATGAAGCATCTCAATATGGCTTTGTTATTGTTGATGATTACTCTCATTACACATGGGTACACATTGTTACTTACAAACATGAAGTGCAGGAAGTCTTCAAACGATTTCCCTCGAGGGCTTCAACCAACTTTGGTGTGAAGATCAAGCACATCAGAAGTGACAATGGCACTAAGTTCAAGAATTCTGGTCTCGATGACTATCTTGATGAACTTGGTATTACTCATGAGTTATCTGCTCCTTACACTCCTCAGCAGAACGGTGTCAAGGAGCGCAAGAACAGGACTCTTGCTGAGATGGCTCGCACTATTCTTGATGAATACAAAATGCCTCGTCGATTCTGGATTGAGGCAATTGACATTGCGTGCCACATCATCAACAGAGTATATCTTCACAAATTCTTCAAGAAGACTGCCTATGAACTCCTCACTGATAAGAAACCCAATGTAAGTTATTTCAAAGTCTTTGGTGCTAAATGTTGGATTAGAGATCCTCATCACAACTCAAAATTTGCACCGAAAGCACATGAAGGTTTTATGCTTGGTTACGGAAAGGACTCGCACACCTACAGAGTCTTCAACAACGTTCTTCACAAGGTTGTTGAAACTATAGATGTGCGGTTCGATGAAACTAATGACTCGCAAAGAGAGCACCTACCTACTGTGATAGATGAACCAGCACCTGAGGAAACTATCAAGTTCAAGGCTACTGAGGATGTCATTCCTATTGAAGAATCTGCTGAAGAATTCATTCCAGAACATGAAGAACGTCGAGCTAATGCACCTGAAGAAAATACTGAAGAAAATGGTGCTGAAGAGAATGATGATCAAATTCCTCAACCAGCTCATCCTCGCATCGCAAAAAAAGTGCAAGTTGAAAAGATCATCAATGACATCAAAGCGCCAGGTCCTCTCACACGCTCAAAAGCTTCACATTTATCTAACTTTTGTGGGCACTATGCTTTTGTCTCTATCACAGAGCCCACTAAGGTAGATGAAGCATTTCTGGAGCCTGAGTGGATTCAGGCCATGCAAGAAGAATTACATCAGTTCGAGCTCAACAATGTCTGGGAACTGGTCAAACATCCAGATCCTCGCAAGCACAATATCATCGGCACAAAATGGATCTACCGCAACAAGCAAGATGAAAATGGCCTTGTGGTGAGGAATAAGGCACGGCTCGTAGCTCAAGGCTACACACAGGTTTTGAAGATCCAAAGAATCCTGACAAAGTCTTCAGACTCAACAAGGCCCTCTATGGCCTCAAGCAGGCCCCACAGGCGTGGTATGATACCTTGAAGGAATTCCTCATGAAGAAAGGCTTCAAACCCGGTTCACTCGACCCTACTCTTTTCACTAAATCTTATGATGGTGAATTATTTGTGTGCCAAATATATGTTGATGATATTATCTTTGGCTGTACTGACCAACATTATAGTGATGAATTTGCCTGTATGATGAGTGAAGAATATCAAATGTCTATGATGGGAGAGTTGAAATTCTTCTTAGGTCTTCAAATTCGTCAATAACACAACGGCATATTCATATCTCAGGAGAAATACCTCAAGGATGTACTGAGGAAATTCGGCATGCAAGACTGCAAAGGGGTCAAAATTCCTATGCCCACAAATGGCCATCTCTGCACTGATGAAAATGGTATTGACTTCGATCATAAGGTATACCGCTCCATGATTGGTTCTTTATTGTACTTATGTGCATCTAGGCCAGATATAATGCTTAGTGTTTGCATGTGTGCCAGATTTCAAGCTACACCGAAGGAATCACACCATAAGGCTGTGAAGCATATTCTTCGATAACTAGCTCACACACCAACACTTGGATTATGGTACCCCAAGGGCTCGGCTTTTGATCTCGTTGGATATTCTGACTCTGACTATGCTGGTGATCGTGTGGACCGCAAGTCAACATTTGGTACATGTCATTTCCTCGGACGACCTTTGGTCTATTGGTCCTCAAAGAAACAGAACTACGTATCACTGTCTACTGCTGAAGCTGAGTATATTGCCGCTGGTTCTTGCTGTGCTCAATTGCTACGGATGCAGCAAACTCTCAAGGACTACGGCGTCAACATGAAGAATGTGCCTCTCTACTGTGACAATGAGAGTGCCATAAGATTGCTCACAACCCAGTTCACCACTCGAAGACACATCACATTCAGATTCATCATCATTTTCTTCGTGATCATGTGTTGAAGGGCGACATTTCTATTGAGCATGTGAAGACTGAAGAACAGCTAGCCGATATCTTCACAAAGCCCTTGGATGAGAAGAGATTTAGCAAGTTGCGGTGTGAGCTAAATATCCTAGAATCTTCGAATGTTCTTTGAAAAGGACACTCATCCTAACACTTATGCAAAATTGATGACTTAGATGTGCAACACATGAAGAAACATTTTTCTTCAATCAATGAAGAATAACACTCTTAGTGTGAAGAAATTAACGAAGAATTTGATTCTCAGAACCCTACAATAATTGTATGCGGTGTCTGAAATCATCATTCTTATACGATGGGTCACGCCACCAACAAAAGTTGAAATTCCTCAATTGTTCATATTCTTCAACTTTGCATTATCTTCACTGCTTCCGTCGTTTTTTTTCATTGGCTATATATATATATATGAGTTTATGTCCTCTACAACATTCACTTATTGCTAATTCTGCAAGTTGGTTTTTCTGCTAAGTGAATGTGATCGGACCCTTCCCCTCTATGCTATACTCAACCCAAACTATTCACAAATTCTTCATGTGCGTTCTATTTGAAACTTGTTCAAAATCTTCACTGAGTCCTTGTCAGCTGAAGAAATTGCGAACGGAACGTTAAAACCTATCTTATCTAAATTTTCTTTGCCGCTCAAACCATTCCGCATCCCACGATATACTTATCCACTCACCCACGATCTAACACGATCTCCACTTCTCACTACGTGGGTGACACATGTCATGCGAATGAGAAGGGTCAGGGGCACGTTCGTCCAATTTCTTCGGGCGAGCAGTTTTTCACCGTGGCTATAAATACTTCTCCGTCCCTTCCTCACTTCTTTTACTCCACTCGGTCTCTCTCTCCAGCTCGAGCTTCTCAAACCCTAGCGCTGCCGCCACTTCATCGCCGCCGGTGAGGAAGAGCTTCACTGCCTCGACCTCGTCGCCGACGTACTCGCGCCGACCGCGGAAATCTTCACTCCGCCGCCGCCATAACCGTCTTCCTCCGCCAAGTTAGGGCGTGGAAGATCTGCACAGACGAACTTCACATCTCCTCACTCCAGTTCGTCGTGTTCTTCGTCCAGGGTAATTAAAAGTTACTTTTACTGCCCTCGTTGATTCGAATGATTATCTACAAAATCTTCAAAGGTGTTTTTCTTCATAGATTCACACACTAAACACCTCACAAGTCATCTGCTCTTGATTCGTTTCTCTAAGCATCAGTTTTCTTCAAGATTCCTCAATTGTGTGGGTCTTCGATCTATACAACTCTGGAACGTAAGACAAAGAACGCTTAGTGAAATTCTTCAAGACTCATCTGGTCAAATTCCTCAAACTTGTTCTTTTTGAAAAACCTTCTGAGAACGCATATGACCTCTCCAAATTCCTCGCAACTATACTCTGTTCACAGGTACACATGTCAGCTGCTGAATCACTAGGTTCTCATCAACTTAACTCATTTGCAGCGTTCCTCGAAGAAAAGTTGCATACTTCTTCAGAGAATTCAATTGTTCAAATTCCTCAACTGAAAAAATGGCTGACGGTAAGAAGCCACAGAAGGGAGGAAAGAGGCCTGAGGTCAATACAGCGTTTGAGATCCCTGATGAAATATATGCTGGGTACTGCACACCTACTGAGGAAACCAAGAATGAGCGCAAGATGCGCATTCAGAAGATAGAGAGGAGATGGGCAAGAGAATGGAGGGAGTACAGATATGTCACTCCTAAGTATATGAAGAAATTCACACTCAATCCTCCATGCCGAAGACCTCCATTGGCACCTGGCCAAATTGCTGATCCCACTAGCCACAAGCACGGTGAGGACTATCCTGATGAATGGGCCAAGCGCCAAGCCAAGTTGGCTAAGCAAGCCAAAGAAGCAGTGAGGAAATTTATTGAAGACTCTGCTGCTGCTGTTGCCTCTGCTGAGGCCTTTGATGTCAAGCCAAAGAAGGCTATGTCAGAGAAGCCTGCACGCAAGCCAAGTGCTTCACCAACAATGCCCTCACGGCCAGAATCCTCAAAGCCCTCACGGCCAATTCCTCATGCTGCTCCCGTTCCTCCAAAATCCTCAGCTCATCCGCCAAAGCCCTCGGTTGTTCCGACTAAATCCTCAGCACCTGTGCATCTCGCCTCATGCCAAAGGACTGCAGGCATCTCCATTGCCTCAGGTGTCTCAGGTAGTTCCTCAGCTGCACCTAGTTCCTTAGCTGCACCAAGTTCCTCAGCTGGCCCCTCACTGCTGAAGACAAAGGCCACTGCTGGACGAGGTCCTTGCCCAAGTCCTCAGAAGAAACAAGTCGCTTTCCAAGTACCGTCTAAAGAAGACGAAGCTGATGATGAAGAACTTGCAGAAATCATCAGAGACAGGCAAGTCAGGGCCGCTAGAGCCAAAGGAATAGAGGTTCCACTGCTTTTGGATCCCAAGTTGATCCTCAACTACATTGATGTTTGGCACAAGGACCCCAACACTCCCATGCCTCACTTCAAGATGACTCCTGGCCAAAGTCACATGCTGACTCACTTCATTCAAGAAGAAAAGTGGAAATTTGAGAAGGCCGGGCAGATCAAGAAAGCGCAGTGCAAGAAAGAGCGCTATCTGAAGAAAAATGTTGTCTCTATGACAACTGAAGAACTTGTCACTATTCAAACTGAGATCAAGAAACTCAGTGATGACTTTGACGCATACCGTGCTGATTGGCTTGGAGCCAAGGTTCGTTTTGTGAAACTTGCTGATAACCTCACTTGCAATGTTGCAGCCCCAACGCAACAGGAAATTCCTCAGGCTGAAGCATCTGCTCAGCCGACTAAAGAACATGCCAGCACCGCTGATGAAAATCAGGCTGCTGAAGAAAATGTGAGTTCCAGGGCTGATGACTGCATTCCAGCCACTGAAGAAATTGCCAGGGCACCCGCTAGTGGTGCGCCTGAAGAAAATGAAGAAATCAGGGCAATTGCATTAGTTGTGCCTAAAGAAAATCAACCAGATTCCTCAGCTTCTCCTGCGCCCACTTCAACTCCAATCCTTCCATCTGCATCAGATGTGAAGAAGACCAAGGCTGCAGAGCGTGCTGCAGTGAAGAAAAGGAAAGCATCATCTGCTTCAGATTCTTCAGCTCCGAAGAAAATGAAGCCTATGACAAGTTCATTTGCAAATCCCATTGATGTTGTTCCCATCTCAACCATGCCATCAAAGGACCTTGTTCTTTTTGATGAAGAATATGTGATCCCCAGCGGATCTGATGAAGAAACTCCTTTTGCTGCTTCGTCTGAGCAGTTGGATGAAGAAATTGAAGTGGATGAGATCCCTTCAACACCTGTCATCTCCTCGCCCATGGCTCAGTTCATAGCTGAAGAGGCTGGCGTTGAAGAAATGGAAGATGAAGATGTGGATATTGGGTGTACTACACCAGTGATGAATGATGACTTTTGGGAAAGTCAGCACCCCAATTCTCCACTCTTCACCCCTCTACAGCAAATTCCTCATTCCCCCGCACAAACTGTTCAAATGGGCTCTGAAGAAACTCATCCCACTGTATCTGTCCATGAGGAAATTCTAGCCACTAGCGCTAAAGAAAATGCTGCTGCTGAACAACTAAAGACGCAGACTGCCACTGAGGAGGAACCAAAAATTCCTCAGCCTGAAGAACCTGCGATTGAGATTCCTGAGGTCGTGATGCAACTCACTGACATTCCTCTGCCGAAGCCAAAGGATCCATTCTCACGCAAGCAAAAGTTCAAGGCTGATGATTTCTTCGGCGAGCACATATTCTTCGAAGATTACAACCCATGTAACTCTGCTCGCATTAGGAAGAGGCGTTTCTGGACTGCCAGTCAAGCCAATTTCTATTCCTCGGTGCTGTTCAACAAGGAGAAAATCTTCTATCATGAGCATATTCCTCATGTGGATATGGAATCTCTGCCGTGCTTCGCACCAGTTCTCAGTGTTCTTCACGACGCTGGACTGCTAAACTTCTGCTCTAACATCTGCTATTGGAATGAATAACTGATTCTTCAATTCTATGCAACGCTGCACATCACAGGAGATGCTGAAGATGTGAATTCATGGGTGCTGGACTGGATGTCTGAAAACACTCACTACACTACACCAGCCTCTGAATTGCTTCGTGCTCTACCACTCAGTCCTCCCCTTGAAGAAGCTCGCTACATCTACAGTGAACCTGAGCTCAGACATCATTACATGCAGGTGCTGATGAAACCTTTGAAGCCAGGTCAAGCACCAAGAACCAAATTCCTCGTGAAGGAATTGCTTTACATGCCCAAAACTGTCTATCGTATTCTTACGAGGACAATCAGTCCTATCAAAGGCCACGACTCATCTGACGAGGAAATTGTTGGCATCATGAAGAATCTAGTATTCAACATCGTTCATGGCATTCCTGTCAATTATCACGATTTTCATGAGGACTATGGCAAATGTTGCACTGTCTCCGTTTGAGCTAAAGCCGTATGCACCTTGGATTATGAGATTCCTCAGGACAAGGTCTTCACTCAACTACAAAGCTGATTTTCAGAATCACCTTAGCTACTTGCCCCCAATTGAAGTCCTCAAGCAGGCATATTCCTTAGTTGATGGAAAGGGCAAGGCACCAGCTGTAATAGATGAAGGTATTCGTCCATTGGATGGTCAGTTTTGCAAATCTGCATCTTATTCCACCAATGATGACTCTGCCACACATGACTCTGCCAATGCACCCAAGTCCACTCCTCAAGCCACTGCTCCGCGCGTGATGACTGACCGTGAACTTCTGCTTAGTCTTCATCAGAAGGTGGATCGAAATCACAAATGGGTTAAGCGCCAGTTTGGTTCACTTCTTCACAACATGACTGCCACACACAATGAAGTGAATAAAAACCATTACTACCTCCATCAAGTCTTCAGTCGCACCTGACCAATCCTGTCACATCTATATGATGAAGACAATCTGAAGAAAATGGGTCTCAAAGAAGATTTTGACTGGTCTGCACCTCCACCGAAGAAATTCAAGAAGGTCAAGGTTCCTTCTCTGGTGGCCAGCTCATATTCTTCATCGCGCGACATTGATGAAAATGAAGACTTGGATGACACTGCGGCAGGCCCTACTACAACAAACGACCCCAACAACGCTGGCGCTCCTTCATCAACTTGATATTCTTCAGGGGCGTTAGTCCTCATATTCGATCCTTTTGGTCATTTGATGACAAAGGGGCAGAATTTTGAGTTAGTCTTCAAGCGGGTCTTTCTATATGGGCATTTTTTTGCTAAGTTACAACTCTCGTTCTTCTGAGACTTTATTGGATCGAGTTGTAATGTTAAACCCGATGGTGCTCTGATACTTTTGAGACGTTTTTCTGCATGCTTATTCCTCGTTAAATATTATTGCACACATGTTGAATTACACCAGTCACCATATTTCATCATGCATTTCAAATTCTTCACTTTTATATGTCAAATGCGTGTATGAATTACAAGATATAGGGGGAGATCTGCATGATTCAATTCTTCAAGTGTGCATTGCCTCAAAAGCCAATTCCTCACTATGCACATCTTCATGGGGGGGGGGGTTCTTCTATATCTTGCAATCAAATTCCTCAATAACAGTACTAACACTTCATATGTTTATCCCCGTTGAAAACTTAACCTATATTGTCATCAATCACCAAAAAGGGGGAGATTGTAAGTGCATCTAGTGCCCCTTAGTGATTTTGGTGTATTGAAGACTTATAGGTTAAGGGACTAATGCGTTTGTGAGTGTACACAGGTCTATAAGTCTATGAGGAGTTTGATATTTACAGAGAAAGTCGACCCCTAAAAATGAAGTTCTTCAACTGAAGACTTTGGATCTCTGAAGACTTTCTGAAGACTTTGAAAGTGAAGAAATTGGTGTGACCGTGAAGACTTGGTTTTCATTCGAGGAACATGGAGCGTGAAGACTTTTGTTTTCGTAGTTTCATTTTCTCTTTCTTGAGTCATAGGAAACACCGTACTGTTAAAGGGGGTCGAGGAAATACTAAGGAAAAATTTCCATGTGATGCTCAACTCAAAATCCTACACCTACCAATCCCTACGAGTGAAGCCATTGGAAATCTCATACAGTTCAGTCAATTTCTTCAGTGACAGAGACGAAGTTCTTCTGGTCTCTGAGGAATTTGTCCTGACTGAGGAGTTAGGAATTCGCCAGTGCGGATTGCCTACACAGTGAGGAACATGATATCCCTGAGGATTTTGCTACTCAAAATTCCAACCGTTGCTGTGCTATGCGCCAGCTGCCCCAAAATATCTACCCACCTAACGGTCATATCATTGAAGGGCATTTATGTCTTATCATGTCGGGCTGCTCCCTAGGTTATAAATAGCCGCCCCTACAACCACTAGCTGGTTGGCTGCTCCGAGAGAAACTGATACTTGTCATTTGAGAGCAACCCATCCTCCGAGGACTTTGAGCGAAAATCATCAAGTGAGGAAAAACCAAAAACTCAAAACCCAAACACCTACAAACCCCAAGTGATTGAGCACCACTGAAGAGATTGATCCTGCGTGGATCTGCCGCTTGTTACCTTTGAAGACTGTGCTTCTTCCAGACGGTTAGGCGTCATGGTCTAGAGCCTCCAAGAGGAATTGTGGATCGCCGAGTGACCAAGTTTGTGAAGGTTTGGAAGTCGCCTAAAGACTTACCAGGAGTGATTGGGCGAGGTCTGTCTGACCTTAGCTCAAGGAGAATACGGTGAGGAATGGGTGTCCTGAGCTGCGTGTTCAGGACTGGGTGTCCGGGACTGTGTGTCCTTGAGTTTAAATACTCAGCCGCTCCAACCAGATGTACAACTGAGACAGCAGTTGGAACTGGTCTACCAAATCATTGTCTTCACTAAGCTTACTGGTTCTATTTCCTCATAACTGTGTTGAGTGTTTGTTCATATCTGTGTTTGAAGACTTTGACTGAAGACTTTCTCAATTTCCTCAGTTCAATTTCTTCAGTATGTTTGTCTTCATCCTGTGTTATCCTGTGATTACGCTTTCAGTACTCTGTGCCTATCTTCATTTCATCATGATGACCATGCTTGTATTCTGTCATGTTTACTCTTGAGTACTTATTCCGCTGCTAGTAGTTCTTCGCTAAGGAATTTCCTCACCGGCAAATTCCTCAGTGAAGAATTTCATAAAAATCCCCTATTCACCCCCCTCTAGTCGATATAACGCGCTTTCAGCTAATAAACCAGGACGGAGGTAGTAGCACATGGCTGCTCTCTACGCACGTCGCGAACAATTGTTCGCCCATCGTGTGATGTGGAACGCGACGTAGTTTCACATCATGTCGCCGGCTCGCAACTGCCGGACGAACTGCTCTATGCGTGTGGTTGCTCGCGGTTAAGGCGGCCGCGGCACGCTCCGCTCGCGTCCCGCCGCATGATACGTCTCCAACATATCTATAATTTATGAAGTATTCATGTTGTTATATTATCATTCTTGGGTGTTTTACAATCATTTTATAGCAACTTTATATAATTTTTTAGGACTAACCTATTGACCCAGTGCCTAGTGCTAGTTGCTGTTTTTTGCTTGTTTTTTACATCGCAAGAAATCAATATCAAACGGAGTCCAAACACCGCGAATTTTTTTGGAGTTTTTTTATGGACCAGAACACCCAGGATGGGCCAGAGAAGCACCTGGGGGTGCCCCGAGGGGGGCACAACCCAACAGGGTGTGCTTGGTGGCCCAGGCATGCCCAGGTGGGTTGTGCCCACCTCGGTGGCCTCCCGCACCCCCTCTTTACCCTATAAATTCACAAATATTCCAAAAACCCTCGGGGTTAACCTAGATCAGAAGTTCCGCCGCTACATGCCTCTGTAGACACCGAAAACCAATCTAGACCCCGTTCCGGCACCCTGCCGGAGGGGGGAATCATCTCCGGTGGCCATCTTCATCATCCCAGGGGCCACCACGATGAGGAGGGAGTAGTCCACCCTCGGGGCTGAGGGTTTGTACCAGTAGCTATATGTTTAATCTCTCTCTCTCGTGTTCTTGAGATGTCGTGATCTTGATGTATTGTGGGCTCTGTTAATATAGTCGGATCATATGGTGTTTTCCCCTCTCTATCTTGTTGTGATGAATTGAGTTTTTCCCTTTGAGATTTCGTTGTTATCGGATTGAATACTTTTATGGATTTGAGAACACTTGATATATGTCTTGCAATTGAATACTCGTGGTGACAATGGGGTATCATATTGATTCACTTGATATATGTTTTGACACTCAACTGGCGGATTCTAGAGGTGACATTGGGGTAATCTATGCATATGGGTTGATGTACATTCTTGTCTTTGTTTCTCTAGTAGAAATCTTGGGGCACTCTTTGAAGTTCTTTGTGTTGGATTGAATATTATGAATCTGAATTTGCTTTGGAGTTATTTTAGTACAAACTCTTGGTTAGATCGATCAGAAAGAATAGCTTTGTGTTAGTTTAGTACGAACTCTAGGATAGATTGATCAGAAAGAATAGCTTTGTGTTATTTTAGTACGAACTCTAGGATAGATTGATCGGAAAGAATTGCTACTGTCCTACAAAACTCTACACTTGGAGGCCCAACATGTGTCTACAAGAATAACGTTGCGTAGTAGACATCACCACACGCGCTCTGTTCTCGTGTTCCTCCACGCACTCTGCCAGTGTCCCTCCATGCACACTGCCTGTGTTTGGGGCCGGCACACGATCACGTACGTTCATGCTGCCATTATGCATGCGGTTGCGCCGGGCGCGGCGGCACGATGCAGTTACCCACTGCAAAAACTGTCATGTGGACGTGCCGAGAATCCAGGCCGCCTGGCCCCCATTTATTCCACGGCCATTTACCTTCATTTCTTGCGCCCCACGATACAATAATCAAGCACACCCATGACAACACATACTAAGAGGATATCCAGCAGCTCCAACGTCGCTCCATGTGGCTCCAACGACACTCCCCGTGGCTGACGACGACAACGAACGGCAGTTCACCTTGCCTCACATAGTGGACACCCATGTGAGGGGGATGAACCTCTTGGTGGTGTACACGAATGGGCCGATCTCGGTGGAGAGCTCCATCCAAACTATGGATCAGTTGCTTGCCGAGGACAAGTACCATGTGGTCGGCTTCGACCTCGAGTTCACCGACGGTCATGCCAGGCGTGATCAGAAGGTTGTTGTTGGCCAGTTGTGCGTGCACCATCACATCCTCGTCTACCAGTATTGCCTAGCCACAAGGCCTTGCGAGCGTTTCCCTCGGTTTATCAAGAGCCGCGACTATAGTTTCACTACGGTGGACATCATCAACGATCCAAAAGCGCTCGAGGTTTTGGGCTTGGCCTGCCAGAACCTTGTCGACATCCATCACCGCTACAGGGTCTGGTGCAGCCCAAAGAACAAGTAGAACTCCATGGTTTGCCTCGCCTCGGCCATCATCGACCCGTACTACAAGAATATGATGGTTGCATGCAACAAGGACAAGATCGCGTGACATAGTGCCTGGGAGCAGAGACTGGATGAAGACCACCTCAAGTACGCGGCCAAGGATGCGTACACAAGTTATGAGATGTACATGCGGATCGTTGACATGAGGAAGTTCCTTCGTCCTGCCCCGGACGAGGGATTGAGCTACGGAGCAGTGGTGACAGCCTTAGACGAAGTAGATGACTAGATGATTGTTCCTCCTAGTTTAGAATGCATGTAATTGTTTATTGAGGTGTGTGTGAATTTTTTGTATAGTCACTTATGTAATTGGATGTTTATTTTTGGTTATATATGTTGTTCATCTGAAGACAGAGCAAATCACATCGCACACGTAGTAAACTAGGGAACCCGTCGGTGATGATTTCATCAATCACTAACAATTGCATACCAGCAAGGGTTTGCCCACAACACACATCTTATTAGCAGCAATCGTCTGTGTTATTATCATTCTTTCCACACACTTCTGATTACTCACATGTTTGCCGCATATCACACATATCTTGTTAAGTTGAACCGTTTTTGTTGTCTTGGCTCATCGCAAATAGTTCATCCGAGTAAATTGTATGCCCTATGTCGCACACACCTTGATCTGGCTAGCCATTTTTTTTGTGTTGCCTAATCACAAACAGTTCATCCGAGTGAACTGTATGTCGTATATCGCACACACACCTTCATCTGGCTGGTCGTTTCTATTGTTACACTCATCGCAAATAGTTCATTCGAGTGAACTATATGCCGCACATCACACAGGTAACTATAGTCTGAATTGTGTTTGATGTCTCCGCCATAGCAAACGGTTTGTCTCATTTTTGACGATTTTCTTGCACCGTCGTTTGCGATTTAATGCATCGCACACAATTTCGTCGAAGGTTCTCTCATCGTAGTGTTGCGTTAGGACCATTTCGCAGTAGTGTTGCTGCAGATATTAAGTCTTCTAGGTGTGGTTGAATTGACAACTCAACTGCTAATACTTGTGAATATTCTTTGGTCCCCTTGTGTCGAATCAATAAATTCGGGATGAATACTCTACCCTCAAAAACTGTTGCAATGCCCTATACTTGTGGGTTCTAAGTGCTGCAGCACCGTAAAGTTGTTATTCAAGACTGGATGCATGGGGCTTCTAATTGTGAGGACAAGATGATTAGCCTAGCTCTAATTAGTCAACTAGCACCAACTAGAACTAGAAGCAATAGAGGAGGCTCCAAAACTTGTGTCTCAAAGAACAAAATCCTCTAGTATATATAGGATAGAGGGGAGAGGAGGGGCTTCCAGCAAGGGGGAAGGAGTCCCCCTTGGGGTGCCGGCCTAAGGAGGGGAGGAGGAATCCTCTCCCTCCTCCAGTTCGGCCTCCTTCCTCCACTTGGGCCTTTTTGGCCCAAGTTGCCTTCCACCTCTTGGCCTTCTTAGGCCCGTTGATATTAAATTAAATATAAAATAGTTCTAAATATTTTCAGACCATTATCTATATAATTTAACATCCGCAGAAACATTTTCCACCTATATATATTTATCGATAATACCCAGTATTATGCGATATTCACCGAAACCCTTCCAGTGACCCCAGAACGCTTCTGGATCCTCTCGAAACTATTTCGAATATTGATGACAAAATTCCACAAATATATTCTAATCACTCCCATCCTACTAACACCCATCAAATCTTGATTGCCTTAAGCTTGTGACCCCATAGGTTCGGTAACTCATAGTCATGAACAAAACCGTTCGTTCAATGACCTTGAGAGGGACCGTGGACGTCCATGTCGTCCCTATGAGCACACGAATGATACTCGACTGAAACTATGGTTATCATGTGATGTTCCCTTTGCTTCCCTATACTTCACAAAACCCGGTATGCATCGGTATCCTCCTGAGTCATCAACATGCCCATTATACCAAAATCCCCATTACAAGTTTTGTCCTTCTTTCTCGTTATTGTATTCCGGCATCCCCATGAAATAGTCACCTTGTCTAGCCAGACGATGATGGATGCCATCACACCGAGGGGGCCCTAAGAATATATCTCCATCGTCGGAGGAGCAAACCCCACTTTCGAGCTATCCGACCACTTGTCAAACTTTCAGATGAACATGTAGGTTGTCCTTACGATCACTGTGTTACAGGTAAGATTTGAGCAACCCCAAAGCCTACTGCACAGTAAGAAGTGACCATGATACTCTCATGGTCTAAGGAGCAAAATCACATGTTAACACTTTTGTGTTATTATAATTGATTATAGACGATATTAGCTCAATTCATAACATACAAGATTGGGTCGATTCAATGACCGTTCTTCTAATGTCATAATCTCAATATTGATTTAGGACTGTCATTACACTTAACAACGTTCCTAAGATCCAAAAAACGTGATCACCAACAACACGTTAACTAGTCCTAGAGGCAAGACTAGGAACCTTTTATTTAATTGTTTATCGTTCCACATGTGCATATGAGTTTTCCACTAAATCGCATACTCCAGGAGCATAGTAATTATAGCATAGAATATGAACTCTGTAATTATGAATATGGAAATATAATAATACAAATATTATTGCCTCTAGGGCATATTTTCAACATCTCCATGGGAGGTCGTTGCCCCAGGGGTTGATGCCCGACAGTGGCAGCGGCTCCAACTCTCGGGCGGCGACGGGCTCCAACTCGGGTGCAGGATCCAAAACTAGCGCCAACTCCAACTCAGGCGTGGACTCCAAGTCTGGTGCAAGCTCCAACTATGGCGCTTCATTACTGGGCTCGGGCTCCAAATCCAACAACTCTGAGCTTGAGCCCACATTGTCCGAGCTTTCACGTAACCGCACGAAGGTTGAGGAGGAGGACGCCGAGGAGGCGATGCAAGAGTACCTCGACGTCCACGGCATGGAAGATGGGCCCGAGGAAGATATGCCAGCTCCAGCATATGATGTTGTCGTGCTCATTGCCCAGGCCAAGGAGGCCCTGTGCGGCACAACAGCAGCTCGACCAAGCAGTGCTAGCCACGTCTCTGCATGGCGCAGGCAGAGGCTATCAGGCGTCGGGCGGCCGAAGAAGAGGCTACAACTCGATGGTAGAGGAGGGCGGTCACTCTACGTGCAGCGTCCGCTGTCGAGGTGGAAGGCTAGGGACCAGACATCATCGTCCTATCCTCCTCCAACGAATACCAAAATGAAGACGACGACACCATCATCATTTTGCATAATGAAGACAAGTAGTCGTCCATTGATGTCTACAACGCAACTTTATTCTTCTAGACACGTGTTGGGCCTCCAAGCGCACAGTTTTGTAGGACAGTAGCACTTTTCCCTCAAGTGGATGACCTAAGGTTTATCAATCCGTGAGAGGTGTTGGATGAAGATGGTCTCCCTCAAACGACCCTGCAACCAACTACAAGAAATCGCTTGTGTCCCCAACACACCCAATACAATGGCAAATCGTATAGGTACACTAATTCGGCGAAGAGCTGGTAATAAAAGTGTAATATGGCTGGTAGAAATATACTTTTATAATCTGAATAAATAAAAACAGCAAGGTAGCAAATAGTAAACGGGCACAAAAACGGTATTGCATTGCTTAAAAACAAGGCCTAGGGTATGTACTTTCACTAGTGCAATCTCCCAACAGTGCTAACATAGTTGAATCATATGATTATCCCTCAAAGTGTAACGAAGAATCACTCCCGAGTTCCTATTAGCAGAGAACAAAAGATATGAATCATTTGTAGGGTACGAGGCCACCTCAAAGCTTTGTTTCCGTTCGATCTATTCAAGAGTTCGTACTAAAATAACACAAAGCTGTTGTTTCCGTTCGATCTATCCTCGAGTTCTTACTAGAATATCACCAAAGAAAATTCATATTCATAATACTCAATCCACACAAAGAACTATAAAGAGACCCCAAAGTTTTCGTCGGAGAAAAGATAATAAAAATGTGCATCAACCCCTATGCATAGATTACCCCAATATCATCGCGGGAATCCGCAAGTTGAATGCCATAAAATATATCAAGTGAATCGATAAGATACCCCAATTGTCACCTCAACTATTCATACCGCAAGACATATATCATGTGTTCTCAAATCTGAACACTCAATCCTACATGAAAAAATTTCAAAGGGTAAAGATTCAATTCATCACAACAACAGTATAGAGGGGAGAAACATCATATGATCCATCTATGCTAACAAAGCCATGATATAGATCACAAGAGAGAGAGAGAGAGATTAAACACATCGCTACTGGTACAAACCCTCAGCCCCTAGGGTGGACTACTCCCTCCTCATCATGGTGGCCTCCAGGATGATGACGATGGCCATCGGAGATGATTCCTCCCTCCGGCAGGGTGCCGGAACAGGTCTAGATTGGTTTTCGGTGGCTACAGAGCCCTGCGGCGGTGGAACTTCTGATCTAGGTTTTCCCCCGAAGGGTTTCGGATTATTTGGGAATTTATAGTGCAAAGAGGGGGTGCGGGAGGCCACCGAGGGGGGCACAACCCACCAGTGCGCGCCAGGGGGGTGCGGGAGGCCACCGAGGTGGGCACAACCCACCTGGGTGCGCCAGGGGGCCCTGGCGCGCCCTGGTGGGTTGTCCCCCCCTCGGGGCACCCCCCCAGGTGCAGCTCTGGCCCAATGGGTTCCTTCTGGTCCAAAAAAATCTCATAAAGTTTCATTGCGTTTGGACTCCATTTGATATTTATTTCCTGCGATGTACAAAACAAGCAAAAAACAACAACTGTCACTGGGTCAATAGGTTAGTCCCAAAAAATGATATAAAGTTGCTATAAAATGATTGTAAAACACCCAAGAATGATAAAATAATAGCATGAATACTTCATAAATTATAGATACGTTGGAGATGTATCAGCATCCCCAAGCTTAATTCCTACTTGTCCTCGAGTAGGTAAATGATAAAAGAAATAATTTATGAAGTGTGAATGCTAGCAAAGTGCATAAGTTTGATCAATGATAATTTCAATCACTTTTCCTAGCATCATAACAGCAATTCTTTCTTATGAAACTTCTCATGTTATAGTGGCAACCAATTCACATGTTAAGGTTCAAACAATGAATTCTCTTGAAACTCAACAACCTATGTTCTTAGTCACCAAGCAATTGCAATTCAACTTGTTCAACGAAGTTTAAGTAAGAGCTCCACATACTAAACCATCATATAGTCTTCTATGATTGCTAACACTCACCACGTACACATGAGCAAAACGTTTCAACCGGACACATAGAAAGATAGGGGCTTATTGTTTTGCCTCCCAACGTATTCACCTCAAGGGTGATGTTAACAATAATAACTCATGCTACCCATATTCAACTGGACATATGTGCCTAAATCTTTCCTCACCACATGATGCTTGCCCAAAGGGAAAAATAAAAGGGGAATAGAGAGAAAAACTTTGACTCTTTGCATAAAAGTAATACATAAAAGTAAAATATAGGCCCTTCGCAGAGGGAAGTGGGGATTTGTAGAGGTGCCAGAGCTCAAAGCAAAAAACTTAGAGATAAAAACATTGTGGGAGGTGTATCCATCCCACCAATGAAAATGACTTAGAGTTCCCAACACTTTCCATGCTAGATATATCATAGGCGGTTCCCAAACAGGAAATAAAGTTTATTCCTTTTTCTACCATACTTTCACTTTCCATGGCTAACCGTATCCACGGGTGCCCTCCATACAAACACTTTCCAAGTTATTTATTATTTGAAAACATAAAGTAAATTCATTTTTTGCATTTTGGGACTGGGCATCCCTAATACCTTTGCCTTACTCACATGTTTTACGATGCTCTCTTTGTGCTTCAATTCTTGTCTTTCATGTGAGCATCATTGAAATTATCAATGCCTAGCTAAAAGGCTTTAAAGAAAACCGCTTGTTGGGAGACAACCCAATATTTTTTTTGCTGTTATTAAATAAATAATTCATCTAGCCTCTGTTTAGATGTGGTTTTATGCTTTTAATTAGTGTTTGTGCCAAGTAAAACCTTTGGGAAGACTTGGGGAAAGTCTTTGTGATCTTGTTGTAAAAAAACAGAAACTTTAGCGCTCACGAGATTTGCTGCCATTTTTTTACTGGAGAGTGCTATTTAGTTAATTCTTTTTGCAGATGATTAATAGTTAAATTCCTCACGTCCAGAAATTTATGTTAGATTTTTTTAGGTTCCATAAGTATTCGAAACCTACAGATTACTACAGACTGTTCTGTTTTTGACAGATTCTGTTTTTCGTGTGTTGTTTCCTTATTTTGATGAATATATGGCTAGTAATAGAGTTTATGAACCATATAAAGGTTGTAATACAGTAGGTTTAACACCAATATAAATAAAGAATGAGTTCATTACAGTACCTTGAAGTGGTGGTTTGTTTTCTTTTACTAACGGAGCTCACAAGATTTTCTTTTAAGTTTTGTGTTGTGAAGTTTTCAAGTTTTGGGTAAAGATTTGATGGATTATGGAACAAGGAGAGGCAAGAGCCTAAGATTGGGGATGACCAAGGCACCCCAAGGTAAAATCCAAGGACAACCAAAAGCCTAAGCTTGGGGATGCCCCGGAAGGCATCCCCTCTTTCGTCTTCGTCCATCGGTAACTTTACTTTGAGCTATATTTTTATTCACCACATGATATGTGTTTTGCTTGGAGCGTCTTGTATGATTTGATTTGATTCTTAGTTTATCACAAACATCCTTGCTGTACACACCTTTTGGTAGAAACACACATGAATCTGAATTTATTAGAATACTCTATGTGCTTCACTTATACCTTTTGAGCTAGATAATTTTGCTCTAGTGCTTCACTTATATCTTTTAGAGCACGGTGGTGGTTTTATTTTATATAAATTATTGATCTCTCATGATTCAATTATATTATTTTGAGAGTCCCTTAGAAAATCATGGTAATTTGCTTTGGTTATGAATTTAGTCGTAATATGATAGGCATCCAAGATCGGTATAATAAAAACTTCCATAAAAAGTGCATTGAGTACTAGGAGAAGTTTGATACTTGATAATTGTTTTGAGATATAAAGGTGGTAATATTAGAGTGTGCTAGTTGAGTAGTTGTGAATTTGAGAAATACTTGCGTTAAAGTTTGCAAGTCCCGTAGCATGCACGTATGGTGACCGTTGTGTAACAAATTTGAAACATGAGGTGTTATTTGATTGTCTTCCTTATGAGTGGCGGTCGGGGACGAGCGATGGTCTTTTCCTACCAATCTATCCCCCTAGGAGCGTGCGCGTAATGCTTGGTTTTTGATGACTTGTAGATTTTTGCAATAAGTATGTGAGTTCTTTATGACTAATGTTGAGTCCATGGATTATACGCACTCTCACCCTTCCATCATTGCTAGCCTCTTCTGTACCTTGCATTGCCCTTTCTCACCTTGAGAGTTGGTGCAAACTTCGCCGGTGCATCCAAACCCTGTGATATGATACACTCTGTCATACATAAACCTCCTTATATCCTCCTCAAAACAGCCACCATACCTACCTATTATGGCATTTCCATAGCCATTCCGAGATATATTGCCATGCAGCTTTCCGCCGTTCCATTTATCATGACACACATCATCATTGTCATATTGCCTTGCATGATCATGCAGTTGACATCGTATTTGTGGCAAAGCCACCGTTCATAGTTTTTCATACATGTCACTCTTGATTCATTGCCCTTCCCGGTACACCGCCGGAGGCATTCATATAGAGTCATACTTTGTTCTAGTATCGAGTTGTAATCATCGAGTTGTAAATAAATAGAAGTGTGATGATCATCATTAATAGAGCATTGTCCCAAAAAAGAAATAAAAAGGGGCAATGCTACTATCCTTTTTTCCACACTTGTGCTTCAAAGTAGCACCATGATCTTTATGATAGAGAGTCTCTTGTTTTGTCACTTTCATTACTAGTGGGAATTTTTAATTATAGAAATTGGCTTGTATATTCCAACAATGGGCTTCCTCAAATGCCCTAGGTCTTCGTGAGCAAGCAAGTCGGATGCACACCCACTTAGTTTCTTTTGTTGAGCTTTCATACATTTATAGCTCTAGTGCATCCGTTGCATGGCAATCCCTACTCTTTGCATTGACATCAATTGATGGGCATCTCCCTAGCCCACTGATTAGCCGTGTCGATGAGAGACTCTCTCCTTTTTTGTCTTCTCCACATAACCCCCATCATCATATTCTATTCCACCCATAGTGCTATATCCATGGCTCATGCTCATGTTGAAAAAAGTTTGAGATTACTAAAGTGTGAAACAATTGCTTGGCTTGTCATCGGGGTTGTGCATGATGAGAGAATTCTTGTGTGATAAAAATGGAGTGTGACCAAACTATATGATTTTGTAGGGATGAACATTCTTTTGCCATGTTATTTTGAGAAGACATAATTGCTTAGTTAGTATGCTTGAAGTATTATTATTTTTATGTTAATATTAGAATTTTTTATTGAATCTTTCGGATCTGAATATTCATGCCACAATAAAGAGAATTACATTGAGAATTATGTCAGGTAGCATTCCACAACAAAATTTCTATTTTTATCATTTACCTACTCAAGGACGAGCAAGAATTAAGCTTGGGGATGCTTGATACGTCTCCAACGTATCTATAATTTTTTATTGTCCCATGCTATCATATTATCTATTTTGGATGTTAATGGGCTTTATTTTACACTTTTATATTATTTTTGGGACTAACCTATTAACCCAAGGCCTAGTACAAATTGCTGTTTTTTTTGCCTATTTCAGTGTTTCGCAGAAAAGGAATATCAAACGGAATCCAAACGGAATGAAACCTTCGGGAACGTGATTTTTGGAACAAACGTGATCCAAAGGACTTGGAGTGGACGTCAAGAAACAAACAAGGAGTCCACAAGGCAGGGGGTGCACCTACCTCCCTGGGCGCGCCCTCCCCCCTCATGGGCCCCTCGTGGCTCAACCGACCTACTTCTTCCTCCTATATATACTCATATACCCTGAAAACATCCAGGAGCACCACGAAACCCTATTTCCACCGCCGCAAGCTTCTGTACCCAAGAGATCCCATCTTGGGGCCTTTTCTCGAGCTCCGCTGGAGGGGGGCATCAATCACGGAGGGCCTTTACATCAACTCCATGGCCCCTCTGATGATGTGTGAGTTGTTTACTTCAGACCTTCGGGTCCATAGTTATTAGCTAGATGGCTTCTTCTCTCTCTCTTTGAATCTCAATACAAAGTTCTCCTTGATCTTCTTGGAGATCTATTCGATGTAACTCTTTTTGCGGTGTGTTTGTCGAGATCCGATGAATTGTGGGTTTATGATCAAGTCTATCTATGAACAATATTTGATTCTTCTCTGAAATCTTTTATGTATGATTGGTTATCTTTGCAAGTCTCTTCGAATTATCAGTTTGGTTTGGCCTACTAGATTGATCTTTCTTGCAATGGGAGAAGTGCTTAGCTTTGGGTTCAATCTTGCGGTGCTCGATCCCAGTGACAGAAAGGGAAACGACACGTATTGTATTGTTGCCATCGAGGATAAAAAGATGGGGTTTATATCATATTGCTTGAGTTTATCCCTCTACATCACGTCATCTTACCTAATGCGTTACTATGTTCTTATGAACTTAATACTCTAGATGCATGCTGGATAGCGGTCGATGTGTGGAGTAATAGTAGTAGATGTAGGCAGGAGTCGGTCTACTTGTCACGAACGTGATGCCTATATACATGATCATGCCTAGATATTCTCATAATTATTCGCTTTTCTATCAATTGCTCGACAGTAATTTGTTCACCCACCGTAATACTTATGCTATCTTCAGAGAAGCCACTAGTGAGACCTATGGCCCCCAGGTCTATTCTCCATCATATTAATCTTCCGTCAACAAGCTATTTCTATTACCTTTTATTTTGCAATCTATACTTTTAATCTTTATCATAAAGATACCAAAAATATTATTTTATCATCTCTATCATATCTCACGCTCCTAAGTGACAGTGAAGGGATTGACAACCCCTTTATCGTGTTGGTTGCGAGGTTCTTATTTGTTTGTGTAGGTACGAGGGACTTGCGTGTGGCCTCCTACTGGATTGATACCTTGGTTCTCAAAAACTGAGGGAAATACTTACGCTACTTTGCTGCATCACCCTTTCCCCTTCAAGGGAAAACCAACGCAATGCTCAAGAGGTAGCAATATGTAAGGGCATAAGTTCCTTTCTCATAATAATTTTCAGAGGCATCATGAATGTATTCAACAATATAAGTATCACATACAGCACTCTTTTCATGATGCACAAGCATAGAAAATTTACTACTCTTTATGGCATACATTTCATCATAATAATCATCATAGATAGCAACTTCATTGTCATAATAAATTGAAACCTCTTCCAAAAATAGCGGATGTATCACTGAATAAAGTCATGACCTCTCCAAATCCACTTTCATCAATGTAATCATCATAAATAAGAGGCATGCTATCATCATAATAAATTTTCTTATCGAAAGTAGAAGGAATCAAAGGATCGTATTCATTAAGCAAAGCATCCCCAAGCTTAGGACGAGCATTACTTCCAGCAAATAAATCTTCAAACATATCATACTCATCAAACATAGCATCCCCAAGCTTGTGGTCTTGCATATCATCACACTCATTCTTATCAATTGCATGAATGGCACCAATAGTATAGAAAACATTATTATCATAATCTTCCAAGCAAGTGTTAAAAATATTTTCAAAATCACAATTTATATCATTGTCTTTCCAATCATAATCATCACAACAAGCAATAGGCATAACAAAATCATCATCAATACCATCATCCTCCATCAACATATTTGATTCACTTTCATGAGGCACGATGGTGATGGGAGCAACATTATTTGGGAGAGATACATTTTACCTCTATTCTTTCTTCTTTTCTTCTTCTTCTTCACCACACCATGTGTGGGTTTAATTAATTCTTTCAAGCTTCTTGTTGAAGAGATTGATTGGATAGGAAGCGCCTCCTTGTTACCTGATTCATGATAATGAATACTAGGAGGGTATTGGGAAATATTTTCCCTTTCATTAGTACTCTCTTCATATTCTATTTGTTTTCTTGTCTTTAGATGGTTGGCAATATAAGGATTCTCAATGCAATTTACCGCACAAAACATATAAATTTCCTCTAGATCAAAATCAAGAAATCTCTCGGGATTTGGAAAACCCTTAGTTATATGTTTCATTCCTTCATAACCCAAAAAAGACTAAGCTCTTTATGATGCTCAAGGGAAATCAAGTTATCACGATTTTTGAAAATGATTTGATCATGAAACAATTTGCATTGGAGATTTAAATGACCATGTTCATTGCAAAGTTCACAAGGATGGCGAAAAAATTACATCTTTCAGCACAATCATCTAGCCTCTCTAGAAAAATTTTCATTTCTAGATATTTATGCTTCTTACAAAATCTATCTTCCCTTTTTGGTGTGCAAATGCATTCCCAATTCACTCGCAAAAATTGACATGCTTATAAGAAACATTTTTGTTATGACTTGTGCAATCATCATTAGCATTTTGGATATTCAAAGAATTTATACTAACAACATTGCAATCATGCTCATCATTTAAATATTTTGTGCCAAATATTTATTGACTTCTTCTTCTAGTAATTGAGCACAATTTTACGAACCATCATTTTCAAGAAAGATATTATAAAGATGATCAATAATATGATGCAACCTCAATTCCATTTTTATGTAGTTTTCTTTGATAAACCAAACTAGTGATAAAACAAGAAACTAAAAGATTCAATTGCAAGATCTAAAGATATACCTTCAAGCACTCACCTCCCCGGCAACGGCGCCAGGAAAGAGCTTGATGTCTACTGCGCAACTTTATTCTTGTAGACACGTGTTGGGCCTCCAAGCGCAAAGTTTTGTAGGACAGTAGCAATTTTCACTCAAGTGGATGACCTAAGGTTATCAATCCGTGAGAGGTGTAGGATGAAGATGGTCTCTCTCAAACGACCCTGCAACCAAATACAATAAATCTCTTGTGTCCCCAACACACCCAATACAATGGAAAATTGTATAGGTGCACTAGTTCGACGAAGAGATGGTAATAAAAGTGTAATATGGATGGTAGAAATATATTTTTATAATCTGAATAAATAAAAACAACAAGGTAGCAAATAGTAAACGGGCACAAAAAGGTATTAAAATGCTTAAAAACAAGGCCTAGGGTCTGTACTTTCACTAGTGCAATCTCCCAACAGTGCTAACATAGTTGGATCATATGATTATCCCTCAAAGTGTAACGAAGAATCAGTCCCGAGTTCCTATTAGCAAAGAACAAAAGATAGGAATCATTTGTAGGGTACGAGGCCACCTCAAAGCTATTCTTTCTGTTCGATCTATTCAAGAGTTCATACTAAAATAACACAAAGCTATTGTTTCCGTTTGATCTATCCTAGAGTTCGTACTAGAATATCACCAAAGCAAATTCATATTCATAATACTCAATCCACACAAATAACTATAAAGAGACCCTAAAGTTTTCATTGGAGAAAAGATAATAAAAACGTGCATCAACCCCTATGCATAGATTACCCCAATATCACCGCGGGAATCCGCAAGTTGAATGCCATAACATATATCAAGTGAATAGATAAGATACCCCAATTGTCACCTCAAGTATTCATACCGCAAGACATATATCATGTGTTATCAAATCTGAACATTCAATCCGACATGACAAAACTTCAAAGGGTAAATATTTAATTCATCACGACAAGAGTATAGAGGGGAGAAACATCATATGATCCATATATGCTAATAAAGCCCATGATATAGATCACGAGAGAGAGAGAGAGATAGAGAGAGAGATTAAAGACATAGCTACTGGTACAAATCCTCAGCCCCGAGGGTGGACTACTCCCTCCTCATCGTGGTGGCCGCCGAGATGACGAAGATGGCCACCGGAGATGATTCCCCCCTCCGGCAGGATGCCGGAACGGGTCTAGATTGGTTTTCGGTGGCTATGGAGCCCTGCGGTGGCGGAACTTCTGATCTAGGTTTTCCCCCAAAGGGTTTCGGGATATTTGGGTATTTATAGTGCAAAGAGGGGATGCGGGAGGCCACCGAGGTGGGCACAACCCATCTGGGCCCTCCAGGAGGCCCTGGCGCGCCCTGGTGGGTTGTGCCCCCCTCGGGGCACCCCCAGGTGCAGCTCTGGCCCAATGGATTCCTTCTGGTACCAAAAAAATCTCCGTAAAGTTTCGTTGCGTTTGGACTCCGTTTGAAATTGTTTTCTGTGATGTAAAAAACAAGCAAAAACAACAACTAGCACTAGGCACTGGGTCAATAGGTTAGTCCAAGAAAATGATATAAAGTTGCTATAAAATGATTGTAAAACACCCAAGAATGATAAAATAACAGCATGATTACTTCATGAATTATAAATACGTTGGAGATGTATCATCCATCTGTCGGCTTCGGTCGGCCATCTTATGTTGACCCTTCTAAAATTTTGCATTAGTGTAAGGAATCCTTAGTGTAATGTCACTATGTCAGTTCGCTCTATTAAGCGTTGATCAAATCTAAGAACGTGCTTGTTAAGCTCATCTAAATCTCTGTATATCTAAATCTTTTGTGTTTTATACCGCCATGTTCTATCTTTCCAGGGTCACTGATTCATGGGCCCTTCTATAACATAGAAGATATCAGGTCATATAGCCGAAGCTCTGCTCATAAGCACACAGACACACACAATTGAAATGGCTCACACAATGCATATTCAACCTTTTCTCTCATGTTTGACCCCCACAAGCGGCATTATAGTCCACCCTTCATTTTGCAATTAAATCAGACACTGACATGTGCGCCCTGGTGTAACACCCCGGATGTAATTTACCTTATATGTATCTCAACTCTTGCCGTTTCCGGCGCTAAGTTATTTTATTTTCCTCGGGTTCGGGTTTTTGTCTCCGTGTGTCATTGTCGTTGTCATGCATCTCATATCATGTCATCATGTGCATGGCATTTGCATACGTGTTCGTTTCATGCATCCGAGCTTTTCCCCCGTTGTTCGTTTTGCATTCCGGCGCTCCTATCTCCTCCAGTGGTCCTTTCTACCTCTTTTTGTGTGTGGGGGTTAAACATTTCCAGGTTGGACCGAGACTTGCCACGCGGCCTTGGTTTACTACTGGTAGACCGCCTGTCAAGTTTCGTACCATTTGGAATTCGTTTGATACTCCAACGGTTAACCGAGGGACCAAGAAGGCCTCGTGTGTGTTGCAGCCCAAAACCCTTCCAATATGGCCCAAAACCCACAAAAACCCTCTCCGTCATCTAGAGCGTTCGATCATGATCGCGTGGCCGAAAACCGCACCTCATTTGGAGTCTCCTAGCTCCTCCTATGTATAAATATAGACCCCCTTCCGAAATTCCCGGGTCAAACCCTAACCCTCTCCCTCTTCTTGCGCGGCCGGACGAAATCTCGCCGGCCGGACACGTCCATTCCGCCGTCCGCTGCCACATGGCGCTTCCCTATTCGTCCACCCGGTGCCCACTTCGCCGCCGCCGCCAGGGCCCGCGGGGCCCATCGCCAGCCCGCCTCTGGGACGAACCGGGCCAGATCCCGCGCACCGCCCGAGCCTCTTCCGCCGCCTTCCTCGCCGGTGAGCGCCGCCCGGTGCCTCCACCGCCATCGCCGGAGCCCGCAACACCACCGCCTCGTCACCGGTCTTCAACACCTCATCGCCTGCGAGCCCGCGCCCCGCGCGCACGCTCCCCTCCTCCACCGCGGCGCCCTCGCCGGGCCTCACCGCCGCGACGCCGTGCCCGCCGCCCTGCCGAGCTCCCCGGCGTTCCTCGTTCTATGTGCCGTCTGATCTAGATCCGGGCTACAGTAAACCCTAGCGAGGGTTGACTTTCTCTCCACTCCCCTTAAATTTTGGCATTTTTCATCGTGTGTAACTCCGCATACGTAGCTCCGATTTGAGCGTGTAGCATATCAAAATGTTCATCTCAGAGAGTACATCATTTCATCTCATTGTATCATTTTCATTTCAGCTCATCTTGATGCCCGAAATGCTGTTGGAAGAGGGCTATTTGAGATAATTGTCAGATCTGCTGCATCAAATAGCTATTTGTCATTTTTGCCATGATTAATGTGTGCATGATATGCTCCTGAGCTCTACATGTGTTTTATTATATGCGATGCCATCTTTACAGAGGTGCTTACCATGTATTTTTGTGACATGTGTGGTGACTAGCACAAGCTTGCAAAGTAGTGCGTTCGTTAATGCTGATTTCAGGGACTTAGAAGTTTCACCAAGTCCTTGATCTGTTTTTATCAATATGTCATATGTTCATGTTGTTTCCTAGTGATCCGTGCCTCTTTTGAGGATGATCAGTAAGGATGTTTTGTTAACATTGTGGTGCTCTATCCATCCATGTATTTGTTTGCAATTATGGAGCAACCTAACTTGAGTCAATCGAGCTCTACTTTTTCTATTTCGTGAATCCTGGCAGATTGTTGACTCGTTAGCGATTTTGCCGAGGATGTTGCTAGTGATCTGTGCATGCTATGTTGTTGTTCTTGCTATGTCTAGCTTCTATAATATGTACTCTTGATGGGTGTATGCTTAGTTTGTCATGAAATTCTTTGTAGTGAGTACATCGAGCTCGTGAACATGCCTACTTGTTAACAGATTTGCATGCTCCAGTTTTTCACTAAGTCTGTAATCTGATTATGTTTTTGCCATGTTCACATACTTGCAATTGTATTTTCTGATCCCTTTTGGCTCAAGGTCACTAAGGGACTTCTGTTAAATGCTTTGAGTACCTTCATGTCATGCATTGCTTTGCCATGTTAAGTTCCTATAGCATATCATGCTCCAAAGTGTGCTACCTGATGTTAAATTCCAAACTTACTAAGTCTGAAACCTGTTATCGTTTGCATTTTTGCCATGCTTGTTTGAACCTGTTAATGGATGAATTGGCCGTAGCTCAGTGTTCATCTATTGTCAAGCATCATGAGTGGATCCCTGCCATGTATTGTGTTGTCATGTTTGAGTGCTGTAGCATAATTATCTTGATGCATTTAGATGGCTACTTGCTATTTATCGCAGACCGGTGCCATATTTGTTTTGCTTGCCATTTCCAAACCGTGCATCCGATTCCTATGATCTTTATATCGATTTCAACCGAAATCACCTCACCTTTCCAGTGGCACTCTTGGATTTACAAGTTGAGGCCAGGTTCAATCATTCCTTGTCAAATATTGCATATGCATCACATATTGCATCCCGCTTAGCATACCATGTTCGCATCATGTTGTTTGAGTCTTGCACGTGGTTGATTTTGTTCCTTTTGCTTGTTTGTCTTGTTTGGGTAGAGCTGGGAGACGAGTTTTCTAACAAGGAGCCCATTGGGTTTGCTTACGAGGATCAATTCAACTCTGACAACTTTGTAGGCAAGATGATCATACCCTCGAAATCACTTCTATCTTTGCTTGCTAGATGCTCGCTCTTTTGCTATGCCTATGCTATGATGCCTACCACTTGCTTATCATGCCTCCCAAATTTCCATGTCAAACCTCTAACCCACCATGTCCTAGCAAACCGTTGATTGGCTATGTTACCGCTTTGCTCAATCCCTCTTATAGTGTTGCTAGTTGCAGGTGAAGATTGGAGATCGTTCCTTGTTGGAACATTGTTTCTTGTTGGGATATCACTATATTATCTTGTTATCTTAATGCACCTATATACTTGGTAAAGGGTGGAAGGCTCGGCCTTTTTCCTAGTGTTTTGTTCCACTCTTGCCGCCCTAGTTTCCGTCATATCGGTGTTATGTTCCCGGATTTTTGCGTTCCTTACGCGGTTGGGTGATAATGGGAACCCCTTGACAGTTCGCCTTGAATAAAACTCCTCCAGCAATACCCAACCTTTGTTTTACCATTTTCCACCTAGCCTCTTTTTCCCTTGGGTTTCCGGAGCCCGAGGGTCATCTTATTTTAAACCGCCCTGGGCCAGTGCTCCTCTGAGTGTTGGTCCGAACTGGGCAGCCTGCGGGGCCACCTCGGGGAAAATCGAGGGTTGGTTTTACTCGTAGCTTGACCTATCTGAGTGTGCCCTAAGAACGAGATATGTGCAGCTCCTATCGGGATTTGTCGGCACATTCGGGCGGTGTTGCTAGACTTGTTTTACCATTGTCGAAGTTGTCTTGTAGAACCGGGATGCCGAGTCTGATCGGAATGTCTCGGGAGAAGGTTCCTTCGTTGACCATGAGAGCTTGTGATGGGCTAAGTTGGGACTCCCCTGCAGGGATTTGAACTTTCGAAAGCCGTGCCCGCGGTTATGGGCAGATGGGAATTTGTTAATGTCCCGTTGTAGATACCATGAACCTTAATTTAATTAAAATGAATCAACCGCGTGTGTTACCGTGATGGTCTCTTCTCGGTGGAGTCTGGGAAGTGAACACGGTGTTGGAGTACTGTTTGTCGTAGGTTGTTCTTTAGTTCTTGGTTCGTGCTTTGCCTTCTCTTCTCGCTCTCTTTTGTGAACAGGTTAGCCACCATATATGCTAGTCGCTTGCTGCAGCTCCACATATTACCTTGCCTTACCTATAAGCTTAAATAGTCTTGATCGCGAGGGTGTGAGATTGATGAGTCCCCGTGGCTCACAGATTACTTCCAAACCAGATGCAGGGACCGATGATTCTGTTCCATATGATGCGCTTGAGCTCAAGTGGGAGTTCGACGAAGACTGACGCCGTTACTATGTGTCTTTCCCCGAGGATCAGTAGTGGTGCCCAGTTGGGGCGATCGGGACCATGTCGCTTGTTTGGGTTGATCTTTATTTTGGTAGCATAGTCGGACCATGAGTGTATTGGATGATTGTAATGTTATTCATGTATTTGTGTGACGTGGCGAGTGTAAGCCAACTATGTACCTTTTCCCCTATTATCTATTTACATGGGTTGTTGTGAAGATTACCTTACTTGCTACATTGCTTTCAATGCGGTTATGCCTCTAAGTCATGCTTCGACACGTAGGAGATATAGCCGCATCGAGGGTGTTACAAGTTGGTAATCAGAGCCTTCCCCGACCTTAGGATCCCCCTTGCTTGATTGAATTAGCTGTCGTTGTTGAGTCTAGAAAAATGTTTTGAGTCATTTAGGAATTATATATCGGAGAGTTAGGAATCCTTTTTACTCCCCAATCCCTTCATCGCTCTGGTAAGGCATCCTAACATAGAGTTTTGACTCTTCTCTTCTCAAATTTCACAAAAAAAAATTTAGGATCACGTGGGTATCTTGGAATCGTTCCGATCGATTTGTGACGAGAACATTGTTCTTGGTGCCTCCTGTCATTTAGGGGTTGTGGTAGTGTCCCGGGGAGTTGAGCTCTGAGGTGTTGTCGTCACAATTTTATCGTTGCAGTTCTGGCATACCTGAGCTTAGTTTCGCCGACATCAAAAATCGCTTTTATGCAGTTGTTGGTGAGATAACCTCGACGCCACCCAGTACTGGGGCGGGAGTTCGGGAGTATTGCCATAACTTGTATAACGGATGCTTTTCTAAGGTTGAGGTAGACGATTTCCAAAGTTTTTCTCGGTTATGTGTTGAAGGATGGATACAGCTGGATGTAGGATTTGCTAGATTTGGGTGAGATATTATGCTTCCCCTGTATCCCCAACACCTGATTGCATAACCAGAAAGGTTCGGGAGTTTCATAGGTGGGAATTCTTGTAGCTCTAGTTCTTCTTCCACGGATATTTGGTTTGAGATTGGGTGATCCTTACTGAGTATTCGTTCTTGTTCCGTACCTTGTTGTTGTTTTTCTTCTACCTCAATTCTAAGTGGCTTCTCAACTTATGGATATGTGACCATTTCAATTGGAATGCATTCGTCCATTTGGTTCGGATGTGAAGACTATATCTTGCAATTTCAACCCATTTGATTCAGCTTAAATATTTGTCTGTCAATGTGCTAACGGATGTCAACCTCTTCAGGATGGATCCTCCAACGTGCACGACTCCAAATCCTGATCCCCCACCCCCACCTCCACCTCCGGAGGCATGGCAAGCTGTGATGGCTGCTACCAATGCAAACACACAGCTGATCATGCAACTTCTTCAAGAGCGCAACCAAGGGAACCAGGGCAACAATCAGAATCACTTTGCTACACTCAACCAGTTCCTTGCTAACCAGCCAAGGACCTTCAGCAATTGCGTTGAGGCAACTGACGCTGATGATTGGCTCGTGGACTTATGCAAGCATTTCGAGTGCAGTAACGTCAGGCATGAGGACTTTGTCAAGTTCGCTTCCTTCCAACTCAAAGACCAAGCTGCAGAATGGTTTCAGCAGTACAAAGATTCTAGAGGAGGCCGTGTGATTACCTGGCATGAATTCCGTCAAGACTTCAAAGCTCATCATATTCCTCAGATCATGGTTGAAAGCAAGCGTGAGGAATTCCGCAACCTGAAGCAAGGCTCTATGTATGTCTATGAGTACAACAAGATGTTTCAGAAGCTCGCCCGCTTTGCTAAGCAGGACGTCCCTGACGAGAAGAGCATGATATACCAGTTCAGGGGTGGTCTCAGAGAAGAAATCCAGCTAGCTCTTGTCCTCTTTGAGCCAAAGAGGTACGATGAGTTTTACAACATGGCAATGAAGCAAGAGACTGCTCAACTGAAGTGCGATGCTTCCAAGAAGCGAGTCAGAGATGCTACTCCTTCTTCCTCAACTCAAGTGGCTAAGCAGCATAAGTATTGGCTTCCTCCTCCTCCATTCTGTCAGCCTTATCAGCAGAAGAGCAAAGGTGGCAGTGGATCTTCCCACCCACCCAACCCTGGCTTTCAGAACAAGACTTTGTCTCAAGCTCCAAGATCGAGTGCTCCGTATCACCGTCTGCTCTCGGAGGTCACGTGCAACAAGTGCCAACAGAAGGGTCACTATGCTAACAAATGCTTCAATCAGAGGCGTCTCCCTCCTCCTCCTCCTCCTATGAGATCGACAAGTACAGCTGTGGTCAAGCATAACCCCAAGCACGCCAAGGTCAACTTGATGAATGCATCTCAGGCAGAGGACTCGTCAGATGTCATCATGGGTAACCTTCCTGTTAACGATGTTCCTGCAAAAGTACTTTTTGATACGGGTGCATCACATTGTTTCATGTCAAAGCCATTTTTTGCCAAGAATGAATTCGTTTCTTCTCATTTGGGCAAACAAATGGATATCGTTTCTACTGGCAAACGTTTGAGTGCAAGTCTGGAGGTTCCAGATGTTACTATCACTTTGGGCGACTACAAGTTTCTTTCTTCTCCAATGGTCCTTAGTAACTCGGATATTGATCTTATTCTCGGAATGGATTGGCTTTCTAAGCACAAGGCTTAGCTTGATTGTGCAGCCAGGTAGATTCAATTGACTCATTTGTCTGAGGATGTAATTGTCTTTGACGCTCGTGATGATACCATCCGTCTGTTTTCTCTCAATGAGAAGGGTGAACTGGATGCCATCTCTCAAATTCCAGTCGTTTGGGAATATCGAGGCATCTTTCCAGAAGAGCTTCCAGGAATGCCTCCGCACCGGCCAGTTGAATTCGTCATCGATCTTGAGCGTGGCATGGAACCGGTTGGCAAACATCCTTACAAGCTCGGACCTGAAGAGTTGAAGGAGCTGAAGAAGCAACTCGATATTCAAGAGCAAATGGGTCTCATCCGACCTAGTTCTTCTTCGTGGGGTTGTGGAGTTCTTTTTGTGAAGAAGAAGGATGGAACGAACCGACTTTGTGTTGACTACCGTCCATTGAACAAGAAGACTATCAAGAACAAGTACCCACTTCCCAACATCAATGAGCTGTTCGAACAACTCAAAGGTGCCCAAGTATTCACCAAGCTTGATCTCCGTATGGGCTATCACCAGATTCAAATCCGTGAGCAAGATATTCCCAAGACGGCTTTCAGAACAAGCTATGGTTCATATGAATACACTGTCATGTCTTTTGGCCTCGTCAACGCTCCTCCGACTTTCTCTCGCATGATGAACTTCATCTTCAACGCCTACACAAATGACTTTGTTTTGGTCTATCTCGATGACATTCTGGTCTTTTCGAAGAACAAGGAAGATCATGCCAAGCACTTGCATTTGGTGCTCGATAAGCTCAGGGAACATCAGTTCTACGCAAAGTTCTCAAAGTGCGAGTTTTGGCTCCATGAGGTTCTATATCTTGGGCATATCATCTCTGCCAAGGGCATAGCGGTGAATCCTGAGAAGGTGTCTGCAATTGTGAATTGGGAACCACCTCAGAACGTGAAGCAACTCCGCAGCTTCCTTGGTCTCGCAAGCTACTGTCGAAGGTTCGTTGAGAACTTTTCAAAGATCGCGAAACCTCTTTCAAACCTTCTCCAGAAGCACGTCAAGTACATTTGGTCTCCAGAATGTGACATCCCTTTCAACACCTTGAAAGAGAAATTGATCACTGCTCCAGTTCTGACTCCTCCTGATGAATCCAAATCGTTCGAGGTCTTCTGTGATGCCTCTCTTCAAGGTCTTGGTGCAGTGTTGATGCAAGAGAAGACAGTTGTGGCTTATACCTCTCGCCAGTTGAAGCCCAACGAGAAGAACTACCCTACTCATGACCTCGAGTTGGTGGCAGTTGTGCATGCTCTTTTGACTTGGAGACATCTCTTATTGGGAAGAAAAGTGGACATCTTCACTGACCACAAGAGTCTCAAGTACATCTTCACTCAGCCTAATCTCAACCTCAGGCAGACTCGTTGGGTCGAAATGATTCAAGAGTATAATCCGAGTATCGAGTATACTCCAGGCAAGGCCAATGTGATTGCTGACGCTTTGAGCAGGAAGGCTTACTGCAACACTCTGATTCTCAAGCCTTATCAACCCGAGCTTAGTGAAGCTTTCCGCAAACTCAATTTGCAAGTTGTTCCTCAAGGTTTCCTCGCCAACCTTCAAGTCTCTCCTACTTTGGAAGATCAGATTCGCGAGGCTCAACTTCTTGATGTTATGGTGAAGAAGGTGAAGCTTGGGATTGCCAAGAGTCAACCCAAGTACAAGTGCTATCGCCTTGATGACAAGGATACTCTCTTCTTCAAGGATCATATTGTTGTGCCTAAAGGTGACCTTCGTAAAGTTATTATGAATGAGGCGCACAATTCTCTCCTCTCCATCCACCCTGGGAGTACGAAGATGTATCAGGACCTCAAGCAGGCTTATTGGTGGACTCGAATGAAGCGGGAGATCGCTCAGTTCGTGAATGAATGTGATGTCTGCAGAAGAGTGAAGGCAGAACACCAACGACCAGCTAGACTCCTCCAACCTCTTGCCATTACAGAATGGAAGTTTGACCACATTGAGATGGACTTCATGACTGGGTTTCCAAAGTCCAAGCGTGGCAATGATTCTATATTCGTTGTCATCGACAAACTCACTGAAGTGGCTCATTTCCTGCCTATCAAAGAGTCTATCACTGCAGCTCAATTGGCGGAGATGTATACCTCTCGGATTGTCTCTCTGGACGGCATTCCATAGTTGATCTCTTCAGACCGTGGCAACATCTTTACCTAGTTTTGGGATTCTTTTCAGAAGGCCATGGGCACCAACATCCGCTTTAGCACAGCTTTCCATCCTCAAATTAGCGGTCAAGTCAAGCGTGGCAATCAGATTCTTGAAGATATGCTCAGGGCTTGCGTTATCTCTTTCGGCATGAAGTGGGAAGATTGTCTTCCATATGCTGAATTCTCCTACAACAACAGTTTTCAAGCAAGTTCGGGCAAGGCCCCATTCGAAATTCTCTATGGCAGGAAGTGTCGTACTCCTCTTAACTGGTCAGAGACCGATGAACGTCAACTTCTTGGAAATGACTTGATCAGAGAGGCAGAGGAAATGTGCAAGGTCATTCGTGATAACCTCAAAGCAGCGGAATCGCGTCAGAAGAGCTACTATGATAGCAAGTGTCGGTGTCAAAACCGGCGGATCTCGGGTAGGGGGTCCCGAACTGTCCGTCTAGGCCGGATGGTAACATGAGGCAAGGGACACGAAGCTTTACCCAGGTTCGGGCCCTCTTGATGGAGGTAAAACCCTACGTCCTGCTTGATTAATATTGATGATATGGGTAGTACAAGAGTAGATCTACCACGAGATCGGAGAGGCTAAACCCTAGAAGCTAGCCTATGGTATGATTGTTGTTCTCTATGTTGTCCTACGGACTAAAACCCTCCGGTTTATATAGACACCGGAGAGGATTAGTGTTACACAAAGTCGGTTACAATGGTAGGAGATCTACATATCCGTATCGCCAAGCTTGCCTTCCACGCCAAGGAAAGTCCCTTCCGGACACGGGACGAAGTCTTCAATCTTGTATCTTCATAGTCCAGGAGTCCGGCTGAAGGTATAGTCCGGCCATCCGGACACCCCCTAATCCAGGACTCCCTCAGTAGCCCCTGAACCAGGCTTCAATGACGACGAGTTCGGTGCGCAGATTGTCTTCGACATTGCAAGGCGGGTTCCTCCTCCAAGTACTTCATAGAAGATTTTGAACACAAAGATAGTGTCCGGCTCTGCAAAATAAGTTTCCACATATTGCCATAGAGAGAATAATATTTACACAAATCTAATCTGCTGACATATTCCGTAGTGTGACATCGCACCACGGCCAAGCCTTTATTCGAATCGTTTTATTGTCCCACCTCAACGTGTCATGCGAGGCGGTTTCCTTGGCACGTCTCGTCGAAGCAGAGATCGTGTCCCCTTATTCCGGGATTCTCATCAATACGGGCGTGGGTAACCCAACCACTTCTAGGACTCCTAGACTATAGGCAAGTCCAAACGGCCATGGAGAGGTCGCTTGATATTCACCCTCTTTATAAAGGTACAAGGCTTTTATTTTTTCCCTCCCGTGCTCAATCGAATCCTTCCCCCACCTCAAGCTAAAACACCCAAAGTTCAGGTCAGGTGCTCCGAACCTTCAATCATGTCCAGATCTAGCCTTCAAGGCCGATGGGTGCCTTCCTCCATCACGGAAGAAGACATCAAAAAGTTGAGGGAGGCCAGATATCTGACCGCCGAGGTTTTGCATCGGCTGCCTGCCCGAGGGCAGGCCGTCCCCTCCCCCGAACCCAACGAGAACATCGTGTTCGTCTCCCACTTCCTCCGAGGTCTAGGCCTTGCTCTGGATCCTTCCTTCAGGGGTTTGATGTTTTATTATGGGCTAGATTTCCATGATCTAGCTCCGGACTCCATTCTTCATATCACGACATTTATTGTCATGTGTGAGGCCTTCCTTCGGGTTACCCTCACTTTGGCCTGTGGCTCAAGACCTTTGAAGTAAAGCCGAAGATGATCGAGGGGCAACATGCTGCGTGTGGAGGTGCCTCAATATGCAAGATGACGGGAGCTCCATGGCCCAAAGGTTCCATTCCAGAGGTGTCTGAATTGTGGCAACAGGAGTGGTTCTACATCACGGCTCCTAGAAGTGCCAAGTGGGCGGCCGCCCCTGTTTTCCGCTCGGGCCCTCCACCATAACTGATGTCATGGATCAGCAGAGGTCTGAGCCGGGGTCCAGCCAAGGACGTGCCTATACTGCAAAGCCGCATTCGAGATCTCTTCAATGGAGATTTTAGTTTGGTTGCGGCAATACAAGTTATGCTGATTCGTCAAGTCCAGCCTTGCAAACGCCGGCCCCTTCGCTTGTGGGAGTTCAATCCCGAGGGACCGCGTGTCATTCAAAATTTCCTCGGCCTGACGCACGAGGAGATGTACAAGTCATTCTTAGGACCTCAGGTAGAGTGTCCGGAAATCACCGAGGACGTGGGCCTGAGCAGTAACCGCGCCACCGAACAGGTAAGGAATCTTCCGGCCGAACATACTATCTCTCATTTGTTACAAATTTATTTCTGAGAGTTTGCTTTTTGACCAGGACTGGCTAACAAAGGCGAAGTTGATTCGGTGTTCGGCCCCCCTCCCTGAGGGTTTGGACAATCCGGTATTGGAAAAGATGCTCCAGGTCGAACCTTGCCCGGAGCCCTTGAAGGAAGATACTGGGGAGGATAATACGGGCGGACGCAGGCCCCCAACACTGCCCATTCTAACCGAGGGAGCAAGCGTCTCCATGAAGGAAGACGACAGGAGGAGGAAAAGGACTACGCCCGGGGATTCGGAAGCCGAAGCTTCCAAACGGGAGAAGAAGTCTCCCACAGAGGGTCCTACCTTGGGGGGTGCTTTTGCCGCACAAAGTCCGCGGGGGGATCAATTCTCCAGCGAGTCGTAAGTGACCCGAAATACTTTAATAGTACATGTATGGCATCTTTTTCTTCTGAGAAAATAACCACCGCATATATCTTTGCAGTTCGGGCCTTAGCCCCTTTCAAATGAGCTCGTCTTCGGGGGATCTTCTTCCAGAGATGATGGAGAGCGAAACACCTCCTCCGGACTCCTCCGCTCCAGAAGCGGACGACCCCGAAGTGTTGTCGCGGAGGGCCTCTCTGAGTCCGGTGAGGCCAGAAGATAATCCCATTGACCCCCGAAGCTCCCAGTGTCCGGCTCCCGAAAAGAGCGGAAAAAAGAGTCTGGTACCGTCTGGTGTGCGATCAGATGTTCTGAGGGAGTTGGTGGGGCGAGCGGCCATCTCAGATGAACACCATGTGCTGATGAATATGGTGATGGAGAGAATCTCGTCCGCCGAAAGTGGATTGCATGAAGCTTTTATGAGTCTACTGACAGGATTTGAGGTACGTAAAATAATGTATGATAGTCCTGCACATGCTAGGTGTGCCCTGTGTAGATAGTAGCCCCTGAGACTCTAGTTGTCGTTGGAAACGACGATGAACAGAGGATCATATTCCCAGGTAATAACCATACTGCCTCGATGTGCAGGTGATGGAAGCTCCGGTGGCTAGCCGGACTAGCGAGTTTGCCCATTTAAAACGGCAGTTGGATGCGGCAGACGCCGACATCGAGCTTGTTAACAAAAGGCTTGACGAGGCACAGGGTAAGTGTCATTATCTGGTAAACGCCACATAGTAATAGCAGCATGATGCCAATATCTTTAATATGTTGTGACTGCAGATGGAGCTGCCACTGTTGAAGCCTTGCGGGCAGAACTTGCCCGAGCCAAGGAACAAGCGAGGTTTGGTAATGCAGCTGCTTTGAAGGCGGCCGAAGAGTTGAAAGCCGAGAAGGCCGCGCATGGCGAGAGCTGAGATAAGATGGCCAAGATGGCCATAGAATTAAAAGCCGCCGCCCACCGTTGCCGGGTTCTTGAAAAGGAAAACCTAGCGAAGGCATCAAACCTTGAGAAGGCTGCTGCAACGAGAAAAGACATCCGCTCTGCTATGAGGGCGAAGAAGGAGGAGCTGCGGGAAGCCGGGGATATTGTAGCTGGGAAATCCTTTATGTTGCAAAGGAAGTTCGGAGATCCACGGTATGCCTCTCTGGATCGGCTATGGAGTTCGGAGGATGTGTATATGGATTTGGCGGCGAGCGCTGCCAATGCGGCCAAGTACTTCCAGGGTCAGACGGACCGTGAAGTGGACCAGCTGTTTTGGACACGATTCCATTCTCCTGAGCATCCGCTTTCATTGACTGACCAATTAGCCGAATGGGCCAAACTGAATAGGTTGTCCGGACTCGCCATGAGGTCTGTTGTGGATCAGCTATGGCCAGAAAGGCCAAAACCGAACAACTATTTCAGCCTGGTGCAGCAGTTCCTTGACGTGGTGCCGCGCATTAATGCGATGAAGAGGTCGGCGTGCATAGAGGGCTCATGGATGGCCTTTGCCCATGTTAAAGCATACTGGGCAGAGATGGATGCTACCACTGTTGCAGCGCGGGATTCGGCCATACGTCGAATGGCTGCTGAGCACTACTTTGAAGAAGTTCTTGAGGGTGCTCGTTTGATAGAGACACAGTGCTCAAAAAATATTATGTTTGAGTGATATGTAATCTCATTGTAAGTGAAATGCTTTTATAAATTTTTATAAGGCTATTTTTATACTTTTGCCTGAAAGTAATATGATGCCTCCTGGGCGGCCGTTTATGTATACATGTGTATGACCTAAAAGATTGCAGCCGTCGGCTTCAACCCCCACACATATAATGCGGAGGTGCTCGCAAAAAACACGCATTCACACTTAACCCAACGTCTTGGTCCTATTAAGGAGGTGATAGCGGAGCGAGCGAAGCAACCGGACTATAATGCTTTAGCACTTTCACTTAGCCATAGGAGTTTGACAGTGGGGCTACTAGATAGCCCCTGGTGGCTCCGCACTCTCCCGATCCCGGGGTGCGTACATGCCTGGCCGGAAAATGGCCCTTCGTTAAGGCGGAGGAATTCTAACATTCCAACAGGTCATCAAGTGGTTGACTAGTCTCACGCTATGTCATGACAGTCAGTTTTCGGCTTTCTCTACTGAGGTGCTCGTCCGGATGAACCAGGGCACAATCGCAATAGTTCTCCTGGTGCTACCTTAGCCGGTAAAGCGGAACGTAAGGCACCAAAACACAGGAGCCGGGCAAACCCAACATTTGACCAAAGACAATGATTCAGAGCTGATGCATATAGGGCCAAACTCGCGACGCCGAACACTCCCTAAGGTATTCGGTCTTTGTGGTATAAACCGGGCCTAAATAATGGCCTTTGTAAGAATCCCCTTGTGTCCAGGTACATGCATTATTCTGGCGTGGCCACATGCCAAGACGTCAGCATCCTTCTCAACGGTGGATATGTATCAACAACAGACAGTAAAAAAGGTTTACGTAGGGTCTTAATCTAAAAAGAATCCTTAGAGCGGGTCCCTGCTGCACGTCTGCGCCTGTGTCTCCGTTGTGCCGTATCCTAGACGGGTGTAGCACGATGATCGTCTGTAAAAGAGAGGAATTTAGGTGAAAAAATTGTCGTGTAAAAAGATAGTTTTTAAAGAAACCATGTATAATTCAAGATGAGAAGAAATTGCCACTTGTCTACGCGCGTTGAGCCCCTTGTATTGACAAATAGGGGTGTGACCATTTATTCTGTATAAATAGCGGCGCCAGACTTGATTAGTTGTGTCTGAGGTCTTGACGACCTATTGGATGCTTTTGCTGGTCCGGGCACCTTTAGTGTGCGGCTCCCAAGGCAGCCGCACTCTCTTCGGCGCGCAGAGATCGCTTGATATTTCCGTTCACTGAAATGATGCCACGTGGACCGGGCATCTTGAGTGTGAGGGAGGCGTAGTGTGGTATTGCATTAAAGTGAGCGAAAGCTTTGCGTCCGAGCAGTGCTTGATAGCCACTTTGGAACGGAGCGATGTGGAAGGTTAAATGCTCGCGATGGAAGTTATCAGGGGAGCCGAATATAACTTGTAGTAGGAGGGAGCCCGTACAACGAGCCCCTGGGCCTGGCGTTACTCCTTTAAAGGTAGTATTGCTATGGCGAATTTTTGTTGGGTCTAACCCCATCCCGCGGATTGTATCCTGATATATTAGGTTTAGATTGCTGCCACCGTCCATCAAGACTCGTGTGAAGTGATATCCGCCAATTATTGGGTCTAATACCAGGGCAGCCCATCCTGCGCGTCGGATACTTGCTGAGTAATCGCGATGGTCGAAAGTGATCGGTTGAGACGACCAGTGGCAGTACTTCACGGTGACAGGCACTTGGGTATATTTTCCTGGGAGTGTCGCGTTGTTTTTTCCCTTGATCACGTGTAACACGTTTACTGTTTTGACTTCTGGTGGAAATTTCTTTTGTTCCCCAGTGTCTTGCTTGGGAGGCTCGTCCTCGTCTTCAATTGGTGTATCCTCCCCCTTGTGTATGGCGTTGAGCTTGCCGGACTGCTCGAAGACCCAACATTCTCTGTGGGTATGATTAGCAGGTTTACCAGGGGTACTATGGATCTGACATACTTGGTCCAGAATTTTGTTGAGGCTGGACGGTTCATCCCTGGTGCCTTTAGAGGGCAGCTTTTGACCTGGCCGAGAGCTTTTGAATCCGGCGTTTACTGCCATGCCCTTCGTGTTGTCTTCTTTATTCCGGCGTTTGTTATTGTTGTTGTGCTGTGATTTCCCGTTTCCATCTCTAACTTTAGATGTACTAGGGTCGCTGGTGCTGCATCTGGCTAGCCAGCTGTCCTCACCCGTGCAAATGCGGGTCATGAGGCTTGTTAATGTGTCCATCGTTCTCGGCTTATTTTGGCCGAGGTGTCTAGCGAGCCATTCGTCATGGACGCTATGCTTAAAAGCTGCCAAGGCTTCGGCGTCCGGACAGTCGACAATCTGGTTCTTTTTAGTAAGAAACCTGTTCCAAAGCTTTCGGGCTGACTCTCCGGGCTGTTGAGTTATATGACTCAAATCGTCCGCATCCGGAGGTCGGACATAAGTCCCTTGAAAATTTGCCCGAAAGGCGTCTTCGAGCTCTTCCCAACATCCAATGGAGCTTTCGGGGAGGCCTTTAAGCCAGTGACGAGCTGGCCCTTTGAGCTTGAGGGGTAAGTACTTGATGGCGTGGAGATCATCTCCTCGAGCCATATGGATATGAAGGATGTAGTCCTCAATCCAGACCCCAGGGTCTGTTGTTCCGTCATATGTCTCTATGTTTACGGGTTTGAATCCCTCTGGAAATTCATGGTCCAGCACCTCATCGGTGAAACATAGGGCGTGTGCGGCACCCCTGTAGCTGGGTGTACCGCATTGTTCGGAAGTTTGTTGTGTTGCATTGTATGCTGGGGCGCGCTTGCGTGGTCCATAGATGGATCTTGTTGCGCCGTCCTTTGGGTGCGAGCCCTCGCATGGGTCGCGTGTTGTATTGTGAGTGGCGTTGTATGCCGCTCTGTGTTGGTAGAGCGGTCGTCTATCCGGCCAGGTGGCTGCTTTGATATTTAGTTGTGGGGGGTCTGAGGCCTCCTCATTGAATTCAGGTAGCAGCTTCCGCTTTGGGTAGCTCTTGGAGGGGCGATTGTCGCCGTACCTCGCTGCTGTGTTGAGTATTTTACTCCATCTGATTTGGAGTGTGTCTTGCACAGCCTTGAGCCTTTGCTTCTGCTTTTTAAGACTCCTCGCGGTGGCAACAAGCCTTTTACGGGCATTCTGCTGCTCCGGGTGCCTGTCCGGCATTATGTCGTCCGGACCATTATCCTTGATAGAATATGTTTGTTCGGTTTGATTACCCGGATTGCCATTATCCGGCAGCGGTTCGCCCTGCTCCAGCGCTGGGTCTGTGTGATTGTTATTTCTGTCGAGGCGGGATTTGGGGCGGCGCTTGCGTAGCCGCTTTGACTGCTTCTCGAGGGAACAAGCCTTCGGTGCGTCCTTCCGCTCCTTGTCGTCATCTTTTGGTGCGTCCACCATGTATACATCATATGACGAGGTGGCTTTCCAGGGCCCATTAGGCGCTGGTTCTTCATCGTCTCCTTCATCGGCGTCCATACCGTCGATGTCTTCGGAGTCGAAGTCGAGCATGTCGGTTAAATCATCGACAGTGGCTACAAAGTGGGTGGTGGGTGGGCTTTGAATTTCTTCATCGTCCGTATCCCAGCCTTGCTGACCGTAGTCCGGCCAGGGCTCTCCTGATAAAGAGAGAGACTTTAGTTTCTTCAGAATATCACTGAAAGGCAAGTGTTGAAAGATGTCCGCGGCAGTAAACTCCATGATCGGCGCCCAATCGGATTAGATCGGCAGGGGCGTGGAGGGTTCCGAGTCCGGAGAGGAGTCCGGCTCCTTGGAGTCACGAGTCTCGCGGAGTGCGGCGCTGGTGTTCGGCTCGATCGCTGTTGGGATCGCAGCCCCCGAGGAGGCGTCCAACCACCCATCCTCGATCGGTGCAGTTGGCTCCGAATTAAGGGTCGAAGCCGATGCGGGTGCGGCCTCCAGGGCACTGTTCGGCGGCAGAGCTAGATCATGCTCATCGTGACAGTGCGACGCGCTCGGCAGTGGCTCGAATTCGTCCAAGATCAAGTCCCTGCGGATGTCAGCTGTGTAGTTTAAACTTCCAAATCTGACCTGACGGCCAGGGGCATAGATTCCGATCTACTCCAGATGGCCAAGTGAATTGGCCTGCAGTGCGAAGCCGCCGAAGACGAAGATCTGTCCGGGAAGGAAGGTCTCTCCCTGGACTGCATCGCTATTGATGATCGTAGGAGCCATCAAGCCTAATGGCGACGACACAGAGGAACTCTCAATGAAAGCACCAATGTCGAAATCTTCTAACTCTCAATGAAGGGAATCCTCAACGCCATAAGTCGCCGTGATATTACACGCTTCGCTGACTTAGCGTCCATTGTACGAAAGTACTGTGCGATGAAAAGCGCCTGTAAAACCGAAATAAAATTTTGGGACGATCCGGCCCTGAATACAAACCCAGTCCGAAATAAAAGGGTGCATCATCGCCAGACACCCGGGTCAAACACCAAAAAGCAAAAACCCTCTACAGGGCATGGAACCGTACTGGAAGGATGGCTTAATGGACCCTGTAAAATCGTGATTTGGCTTTCCTCAGCAAGCATCGTGATTTGGCTTTCGAGATCGGAGACCATGTTTACCTCCGCGTCTCTCCAATGAAAGGTACTCGTCGCTTCGGTATCAAAGGGAAGCTTGCCCTAGATATGTGGGTCCTTTCAAGATCGTCAGCAAGAGAGGCAATCTCGCCTATCAACTCGAGCTTCCTTCAAACTTTGCAAATGTGCATGACGTGTTCCATGTTTCTCAGCTCCGCAAGTGCTTCAAGACCCCTGACCGCACCGTCAATTTCGAAGACATTGATATCCAAGAAGACCTTTCTTATCGTGAGCACCCCGTGGCTATTCTTGAAGAGACTGAATGCAAGACTCGCAATAAGTCAATAAAATTCGTCAAAGTCAAGTGGTCACACAATTCCGACCATGAAGTCACCTGGGAACGCGAGGATCACCTCCGTTCTGAGCACCCGACGTTCTTCCAGTCCTAGATCTCGGGACGAGATCCTTTCGTAGTGGTGGAGTGTTGTAACACCCCGGATGTAATTTACCTTATATGTATCTCAACTCTTGCCGTTTACGGCGCTAAGTTATTTTATTTTCCTCGGGTTCGGATTTTTGTCTCCGTGTATCGTTCTCGTTGTCATGCATCTCATATCATGTCATCATGTGCATTGCATTTGCATACGTGTTCGTTTCATGCATCCGAGCTTTTTCCCCGTTGTCCGTTTTGCATTCCGGCGCTCCTATCTCCTCTGGTGGTCCTTTCTACCTCTTTTTGTGTGGGGGGGGTTAAACATTTCCGGATTGGATCGAGACTTGCCATGCGGCCTTGGTTTACTACCGGTAGACCGCCTGCCAAGTTTCGTACCATTTGGACTTCGTTTGATACTCCAACGGTTAACCGAGGGACCGAGAAGGCCTCGTGTGTGTTGCAGCCCAACACTCTTCCAATTTGGCCCAAAACCCAACAAAACCCTCTCCATCATCTAGAGCGTTCGATCACAATCGCGTGGCCGAAAACCGCACCTCATTTGGAGTCTCCTAGCTCCTCCTATGTATAAATATAGACCCCCCCTCCGAAATTCCCGAGTCAAACCCTAACCCTCTCCCTCTTCTCGCGCGGCCGGACAAAATCTCGCCGGCCGGACACGTCCATTCTGCCGTTCGCCGCCACGTGGCGCTTCCCTATTCGTCCGCCCGGTGCCCACTTCGCCGCCGCCGCCAGGGCCCGCGGGGCCCATCGCCGGCTCGCCTCTGGGACGAACCGGGCCAGATCCTGCGCGCCGCCCGAGCCTCTTCCGTCGCCTTCCTCGCCAGCGAGCGCCGTCCGGCGCCGCCACCGCCATCGCCGGAGGCCGCAACACCGCCGCCTCGTCGCCGGTCTTCACCGCCCCGTCGCCTGCGAGCCCGCGCCCCGCGCGCACGCTCCCCTCCTCCACCGCGGTGCCCTCTCCGCCCGGCCACCGGCGCCCTCGCCGGGCCTCGTCGCCGCGACGCCATGCCCGCCACCCTGCCGAGCTCCCCAGTGTTCCTCGTTCTGCGTGCCGTCTGATCTAGATCCGGGCTACAGTAAACCCTAGCGAGGGTTGACTTTCTCTCCACTCCCCTTAAATTTTGGCATTTTTCATCGTGTCGTAACTCCGCATCCGTAGCTCCGATTTGAGCGTGTAGCATATCAAAATGTTCGTCTCAGAGAGTACATCATTTCATCTCATTGCATCATTTTCATTTGAGCTCATCTTGATGCCGGAAATGCTGTTGGAAGAGGGCTATTTGAGATAATTGTCAGATCTGCTGCATCAAATAGCTATTTGTCATTTTTGCCATGATTAATGTGTGCATGATATGCTCCTGAGCTCTACATGTGTTTTGTTATATGTCATGCCATCTTTACAGAGGTGCTTACCATGTATTTTTGTGACATGTGTGGTGACTAGCACAAGCTTGCAAAGTAGTGCGTTCGTTAATGCTGATTTCAGGGACTTAGAAGTTTCACCAAGTCATTGATCTGTTTTTATCAATATGCCATATGTTCATGTTGTTTCCTAGTGATCCGTGCCTCTTTTGAGGATGATCAGTAAGGATGTTTTGTTAAAATTGTAGTGCTCTATCCATCCATGTGTTTGTTTGCAATTATGGAGCACCCTAGCTTGAGTCAATCGAGCTCTACTTTTGCTATTTCGTGAATCCTGGCAGATTGTTGACTCGTTAGCGATTTTGCCGAGGATGTTGCTAGTGATCTGTGCATGCTATGTTGTTGTTCTTGCCATGTCTAGCTTCTATAATATGTACTCTTGATGGGTGTATGCTTAGTTTGTCATGCAATGCTCTGTACTGAGTGCATCGAGCTCGTGAACATGCCTACTTGATAACAGATTTGCATGCTCCAGTTTTTCACCAACTCTGTAATCTGATTATGTTTTTTTGCCATGTTCACATGCTTGCAATTGTATTTTCTGAGCCCTTTTGGCTCAAGGTCACTAAGGTACTTTTGTTAAGTGCTTTGAGTAGCTTCATGTCATGCCTTTATTTGCCATGTTAAGTTCCTGCAGAATATAGTTTTCATGCTCCAAAGTGTGCTACCTGATGTTAAATTCCAGACTTGTGTTAATTTCACTAAGTCTGAAACCTGTTATCGTTTGCATTTTTGTCATGCTTATTTGAACCTGTTAATGGATGAATTGGCTGTAGCTCAGTTTTCATCCTTTGTCAACCATCATGAGTGGATCCCTTCCATATATTGTTTTGTCATGTTTGAGTGTTGTAGCATAATTATGTTGATGCATTTAGATGGCTACTTGCTGTTTATCGCACACCGGTGCCATATTTGTTTTGCTTGCCATTTCCAAACCGTGCATCCGATTCCGGTGATCTTTATATCGATTTCAACAGAAATCACCTCACCTTTCCAGTGGCACTCTTGGATTTCTATGTTGAGGCCAGGTTCAATCATTCTTTGTCAAATCTTGCATATGCATCACATACCGCATCTCGCATAGCATACCATGTTTGCATCATGTTTGTTGAGTGTTGCACGTGGTTGATTGTGTTCCTTTTGCTTGTTTGTCTTGTTTGGGTAGAGCCAGGAGATGAGTTCGCTAACGAGGATCTCGTTGAGTTTGCTAACGAGGATCAAGTCTACTCTGACAACTTTGCAGGCAAGATGATCATACCCTCGAAATCACTTCTATCTCTGCTTGCTAGATGCTCGCTCTTTTGCTATGCCTATGCTACGATGCCTACCACTTGCTTATCATGCCTCCCAAATTGCCATGTCAAACCCCTAAACCACCATGTCCTAGCAAACCGTTAATTGGCTATGTCACCGCTTTGCTCAGCCCCTCTTATAGTGTTGCTAGTTGCAGGTGAAGATTGGAGATCTTTCCTTGTTGGAACATTGTTTCTTGTTGGGATATCACTATATTATCTTGTTATCGGAATGCACCTATATACTGGGTAAAGGGTGGAAGGCTCGGCCTTTTGCCTAGTGTTTTGTTCCACTCTTGCCGCCCTAGTTTCCGCATATCGGTGTTATGTTCCCGGATTTTTGCGTTCCTTACGCGGTTGGGTGATAATGGAAACCCCTTGACATTTCGCCTTGAATAAAACTCCTCCAGCAATGCCCAACCTTGGTTTTACCATTTGCCACCTACCTATTTTTCCCTTGGGTTTCCGGAGCCCGAGGGTCATCTTATTTTAAACCCCCTTGGCCAGTGCTCCTCTGAGTGTTGGTCCGAACTGGGCAGCCTGCGGGGCCACCTCGGGGAAACTCGAGGGTTGGTTTTACTCGTAGCTTGATCTATCTGAGTGTGCCCTGAGAACGAGATATGTGCAGCTCCTATCGGGATTTGTCGGCACATTCGGGTGGTGTTGCTGGACTTGTTTTACCATTGTCGAAGTTGTCTTGTAGGACCGGGATGCCGAGTCTGATCGGAATGTCTCGGGAGAAGGTTTATCCTTCGTTGACCGTGAGAGCTTGTGATGGGCTAAGTTGGGACTCCCCTGCAGGGATTTGAACTTTCGAAAGCCGTTCCCGCGGTTATGGGCAGATGGGAATTTGTTAATGTCCGGTTGTAGATAACATGAACCTTAACTTAATTAAAATGAATCAACCGCGTGTGTTACCGTTATGGTCTCTTCTCGGCGGAGTCCGGGAAGTGAACACGGTGTTGGAGTAATGTTTGCCGTAGGTTGTTCTTTAGTTCTTGGTTCGTGCTTTGCCTTCTCTTCTCGCTCTCTTTTGCGAACAGGTTAGCCACCATATATTCTAGTCGCTTGCTACAGCTCCACATATTACCTTGCCTTACCTATAAGCTTAAATAGTCTTGATCGCGAGGGTGCGAGATTGCTGAGTCCCCGTGGCTCACAGATTACTTCCAAACCAGATGCAGGGACCGATGATTCCGTTCCAGATGATGCGCTTGAGCTCAAGTGGGAGTTCGACGAAGACTCACGCCGTTACTATGTGTCTTTCCCTGAGGATCAGTAGTGGTGCCCAGTTGGGTCGATCGGGACCATGTCGCTTGTTGGGGTTGATCTTTATTTTGGTACCATAGTCGGACCATGAGTGTATTGGATGATTGTAATGTTATTCATGTATTTGTGTGACGTGGCGAGTGTAAGCCAACTATGTACCTTTTTCCCCTATTATCTATTTACATGGGTTGTTGTGAAGATTACCTTACTTGCGACATTGCTTTCAATGCGGTTATGCCTCTAAGTCGTGCTTCGACACGTAGGAGATATAGCCGCATCGAGGGCGTTACACCTAGGTTGTCCCATGCGTCAGTAACAGGTGGGTTCTTTGTATCCCATGCGTCAGTATATGAGCCAGGTAATGGTCAACTACATTGATCGAACGGAAACGCTCCATTCTGCGCACTTATGAGTGTTGGGCGAGTGGTGGAGGGGAAAGTGAGGGACATTAATTGAGTGGGGCAAAAGTGAGTACTAAGCAACCGAGGGCACAGAAATAGAAATCCCTATATTTGGAGGTTAAATTTCATGCCTAATGACAATGTTCGAAAAAGTGATAGGCATGACCTAGTCGGTTGCCCTTGGCCTAGCACCTACATGACACTTAAGTACCCTAGACACAGTGTAGGCAACCTAAACTTGTGTATATCGAGCTGTATTCGAGATACTATATATGTGTTGATATTCATTTAGAGCATATAACTAAGTAAACTAATTTTCAAAAAAATATCTAAGTGGGTAAACTACAAACTACTGCTAGTGGAATATGCCCTAATCTGGTGTGTTTGTCCAATATCACATGATTTATTGTGTGGGTGCACAATTCTTGACGGTCATGACTATAATTTCACTTATGACCTAGGTGAGGCGTTTGGTCAATGCCTAGTGGCTGAGCGTGCCTCGTACGCATCGCCTTTTCTAACGAGATGCAATGATAGTAACAGGAAGGTGAGTTGTAATTGTACCGATTGAACGTCAAAACTATTACCGTAACTAATACTTTTGGAAACACAAGTGTGTTTACTAATTGATTGTGAAATTGATTTGAAGATGAGATATTTTGAAATGACAATGCTTTCTTTCAAAATCATGCACGTCAGCGATTACATACAAGAGTTATGTAGTTTATGTGGAAGGTAAAGCTCAAAGATTTGATAAAAGCTATTAATGAATAAAAAATCTTAAGATGGAACTAAAAGTCCTAAACACATCACTAAACCATGCAAAATAAATGATAAAACCTGAGTATACATTGTAATTGCTAAACTGCAAACTATAGACGATGAAGTCTTGCGCTAGACTCTACCATCCAAACAACAAACCCCAAACAATAACTCATAAACGCATTTCTATACCATGAAAATAAAGGATAAAGCCCAACAATATACAATGTAATCATTGAAGTCCAAACTCTAGATATTAAAGTCTAATAGTAAACACTAAAGAGAAACCATAATCCCTAAACTATAACTTTAAACCGTAAAGTAGGTGAATTCATTCTACGGTGAAATAAAGAAGTCTAACTCGTAAGCATTAAACTATACATGTATATCGTGGTAGCTAATGCTTAAACCCGAAGATGAATATGTAAATACCAAATAATGTGTGTGGTCATTACACCTAAAAATGTTAGAGATACCACTAAGAAAGTGAGAGAGTGTAGCATCTCATTAAGTCATGAAATGTGCTGACATCACACAAGATTAGTATGAAAGAGTACGAAATAAGATATGTGCATCAGCACCACATATCTACAAAAAGTTCAATGCAACACAATCAGTACAATTGGCAGATCATAACATAATCTTAAATTCATACTCAAATGCGAGCAAGGAACAGACAAACACCCTAACTATTCTGGTGATGAATGAACATTCGGGAGTCTCCAACTTTGAATTTGGTCAGCCCCAATACGAGTCGTCAGCCATTAATGATCTCACGATCATCGATAGAAAATTTGTATGTGATAGGACATCACTACTACAGTTACACCCACAACCCCTACTACTACATATACTGGACCAATTACTAGAGCTCGCACACGCCAACTAAATTCCAAGGTACTTTCGTTTCTTGGTAAACATTCTAATGTTCATGAGAATATGATGCTCTCTAAGTTGGATACTTTTGTTTTGCTTACAAATGAAGGACCCAACATGGACAAGAAGGATGAACATTGGAGCATGATCAAGCATGGAGACGACGGCGCGTGCAAGGGGAACAAGAACAAAGTTTCTGGTGGAGTTCTCGTAAGTTTGGAGCCACCATGATGATACCCAAGGACATGGGCGAAATATACAAGATGACCTTTCATAAATTTCCTCCATAGCTTAATATAGGTGTCACACCACCTTATTTTTGGGCCAGACCCATTTTAAAACATTATAACTGGGCACCCCAGGAGCTCCCTCACGCTATCAGCCTTCAGAGCCGTTCGATTTCACATAATGATCGTCTCTGGCTGTTGGATGCGCAATGAATTTTTCTGAACGCTCCCGTCCCCACAGCTTCATGAGGGCAGCTACTCCTGTAACATTTTTGGCGTAATGTGGTTAATTGGGCCAAACATCCCACTTAGCATAGCCGCCGGCCAAAGTGAGGGAGCGATTGGTGTGCTCGCTAACCCTAACCAAGGCGAGCGGTGACGGCAACGGTGGCGGCGGGGAGCTGACGACGGGTCCCGTATAGCCCTTGGGGTCCAATTTCTCTTAGCCCTTGTGGCTATGATGTTGCCACTTGCCCGTCCGTATGGTGATGGCATGGTGGCGGAAGAAGATTCCCTGCATGTCGCGCGTTGGCTGTCGTCTCCACCCGCATCTGCGCATGAAGACAGGTACGCCGTTGCGCACTCCCTACTCCCATGCATGCATCCTTCCAGTATCGCCCTAGGTCAGAGAGTGAGAGTGAGAGGGAGAGGGAGAGGGAGCAGGGTTGATTCATGGAAGCTGATGGGTTTTAACCCCGCACTACCCAACATCGCTACAATCTTCTCTCTCCCTCTCTGATTCTCCTGTCGTCTACCTCTACCAGCCTGACCTAACCATACGCCATGCCACATCACGATGGTCTCCCCTTAATCTTCCAGTTTCCTGAGGAAGATACCCAGTCGGAGTCTCAAGAACATAAGGCGCTTTGGGACGAGCTTGAATCGTCCTTGCGGGAAGACGTTGTGCCTGTCCCCACTCTCGTTCCGGATCCCGTTGCCCCGACTGCGCCAGGGCCCATCCTCGTGGCATTGATGGGCTGGGAGCCACACATTGTCGCCGAGCTTGATGTCATGGGGTTCCACGATGTCCCCGCCAACTTTCATGCGCCCGTGCACCTGCCATCACATGCACATGCGCATGCACTGACGCGCGCGCCCATCCCGGTGCCCGTGCACCTACCAGCGCATGCGCCTGCGCACTGACGAGCGCACCCGTGCTGGTGCCCGTGCACACGAATGTCTCCGCCGCACCGTCACCCGCTTCCTTGCACCAACGCCAGTCGCCTCCTCCCGCCAGTTGACTCACTCCTGGAGACCGAAGTCCAGAACACTGTGGCCTTCCTTGAAGCTAGCGCCAACATCTAGGAGTATGCCAACAATGGCGCAAAATGCCACTGTCGCTGTCGCCGTTGGTCAGTGGCCCGACGACACACAAAGCACGACAGAGGATCCTCTTCCCACCGCAAGATGCCCCCGCCGCCGCGTAATCTAAATTTTCCATGAAAAACGTTCAGATTGCCATGCTTAAAATCCAAACATTTATCATTTACGTTTATATTAGATCGATCGTCGTATGAATGTAAAGTTAGAGTCAGACTGAATGAAATCTATGGTTTGATCGACTGAATGTTCTGCTAGAGTCGTATCAAATTAAATATAAAACGTTATCAAGCCACATGTATTCCTTCTCATCCAATGACCTAGACTGCTTCAATGTCGAGCGCTCAACACATTTAGTGTGCAGTTAATTTCATGCCAAAAATAGTGCTAATCACATAATAACACACAAATAGTATCCTACTTAATATATGCATGCACTTAATATACTTCCAAATTAACGTGCATTGCATGTACACATTGACTAGTACTACTAGTACGTGAAACTAGTGTCGTAACTTGTGAACGCGTCCAGATATGGTCAACAGCAACATCTCCCGCGAGTTCTTCGTGTTTGCCATGTGTCTAAACGTAGAAGGGGAGGAGAGAGAGAGAGCACACATGGAACCCACCATTAAGTGAAGGCAAATAGTACATGCTAACAAGCCGGTCCCACTAATGTACTAAAAATAATATTACATGTTATCCATTAAATAGGCTATGGTAATATAAAAACATTATATGAGCAAAGGGGGGTACAACAAACATTGTTTTTCTACGTATGTTGCCTATTGACGTGCGGCTTAAAGGCCCTAGTCGCATGTTCGATCCTCGTCCTTTTTAATTTTAATTTATATAGGGGTCCAAATTTGTTTCACGACGGCTGGGCCCCTCGGTGTGTAGTTTGTAGCACTTTAATTTGTGGGTCGAAATTTATTCCATTACAAGTGGACTGTCGGTGTGTAGTTTTGTAGCTTATTTGTAATAATTAAAGAGAACAACAGAGTTTTTTTGCAATAATACCATGGTGCGACGTTGAAGGCGAGAAAGGACATGCGAGAGAGCGATGACCGAGCCAGAGGGAAATCAATTGGGGGAGGTGCGGGGGTTGCAATGGTGTTTGGAGTAGTTGTGGGCCGAATTCTACGAAAATATAATCTAAACCCACCGGAATAAATGCCTACACAAATTAATCCAAGGTTGGAGCCCCCTCGCAATGTAAATAGCTCCGGCTTTGCAAGGGATGGAGAGGTAGCTTCTCTAACACCCCGGAAGTAATTTACCTTATATGTATCCCAACTCTTGCCGTTTCCGGCGCTAAGTTATTTTATTTCCTCGGGTTCGGGTTTTTGTATCCGTGTGTTGTTGCCTTTGTCATGCATCTCATATCATGTGATCATGTGCATTGCATTTGCATACGTGTTCGTCTCATGCATCCGAGCTTTTTCCCCGTTGTCCGTTTTGCATTCCGGCGCTCCTATCTCCTCCGGTGGTCCTTTCTACCTCTTTTCGTGTATGGGGGTTAAACATTTCTTGATTGGACCGAGACTTTTCATGCGGCCTTGGTTTACTACCGGTAGACCGCCTGTCAAGTTTCGTACCATTTGGACTTCGTTTGATACTCCAACGGTTAACCGAGGGACCAAGAAGGCCTCGTGTGTGCTGCAGCCCAACACCCCTCCAAAGTGACCCAAAACCCACCAAAACCCTCTCCATAATCTAGAGCGTTCGATCACGATCGCGTGGCCGCAAATCGCACCTCATTTGGACTCTCCTAGCTCCCTCTATGCCTATATATAGATCCTCTCCCGAAATTCCAGATCAAATCCTACCCCAAACCCTAGACCCTTTCGTCCTCAGCGCGCCGGACACATCCAGACGCGCCGGACACCATCGCCGCGCACTACCGCAGCACGCCACGTGGCGGGCGTGCCCACTTCACCGCCGCGGGCCCGAGAGCCCATCTCCGGCCCTCCCCGCCGCCGATCCGGGCCGAGGTGCGTCGCCGCCCGCGCCGCCCCTCTCCTCCATCTCCGGGCGCCCGAGACGCCTAGAGCCACTGCGCCATCGCCGGCGGCCGCCATGCACCTCGCCGGCCGGACCCGTGCTCCATCCCGTGCCGGCCGCACCTCGCCGCCCCACCGCGGCAACCTCGCCGCCGACGTTCGCCGCCCTCCGCCGCCTTCCTCCCGCGCCGGCGAGCACCGCCAAGTCCGACCACCACGATGTTTCCCCCTCCGGCGAGCTACAGTTGCAACGGCGGCTAACCTCGGGATCTGTTCCGGCCGGATCCAGATCTGGATTTGAAATCCGAAGGGTTGACTTTCCCCCGAAACCCTAATTTATTTGCGTTTTCATCATGCCGTAACTCTGCATCCGTAGTTCCGTTTTGAGCATGTAGCATATCAAAATATTCATACCAGAGAGCACATAATTTCATCTCATTGCATCATTTTCATTTGAGCTCATCTTGATGCCTGAAATGCTGTTGGAAGAGAGCTATTTGAGATAATTGTCAGATCTGGTGCATCAAATAGCTATTTGTCATTTTTTCCATGACTAATGTGTGTATGATATGCTCCTGAGCTCTACATGAGTTTTGTTATATGCCATGCCATCTTTACAGAGGTGCTTACCATGTATTTTTGTGATATGTGTGGTGACTAGCACAAGCATGCAAAGTAGTGCATTCGTTAATGTTGATTTCAGGGACTTAGAATTTCTCTAAGTCCTTGTCCTGATTTTGTCATTATGTCATATGTTCATGTTGTTTCCTAGTGATTCGTGCCTCTTTTGAGGATGATCAGTAAGGATGATTTGTTAACATTGTGGTGCTCTATCCATATGTGTCTTTGTTTGCATTTATGGAGCAACCTAGCTTGAGTCAATCGAGCTCTACTTTTGCTATTTTGTGAATCCTGACAGATTGTTGACTTGCTAGCGATTTTGCCGAGAATGTTGTTATTGATCCGTGCATGCTATGTTGTTGTTCTTGCCATTTATAGCTTCTATGCCATGTATTCTGGATGGGTGTATGCTTAGTTTGTCATGCCATGCTCTGTACTGAGTGCATCGAGCTCGTGAACATGCCTACTTGTTAACAGATTTGCATGCTCCAGTTTTTCACCAAGTCTGTAATCTGATTATGTTTTTGCCATGTTCACATGCTTGCAATTGTATTTTTTGATCCCTTTTGGCTCAAGGTCACTAAGGTACTTTTGTTAAGTGCTTTGAGTAGCTTCATGTCATGCCTTGCTTTGCCATGTTAAGTTCCTGCAGAATATAGTTTTCATGCTCCAAAGTGTGCTACCTGATGTTAAATTCCAGACTTGTGTTAATTTCACTATGTCTGAAACCTGTTATCGTTTGCATTTTTGTCATGCTTATTTGAACCTGTTAATGGATGAATTGGCTGTAGCTCAGTGTTCATCTTTTGTCAACCATCATGAGTGGATCCCTTCCATATATTTTTTTGTCATGTTTGAGTGCTGTAGCATAATTATGTTGATGCATTTAGATGGCTACTTGCTATTTATCGCAGACCGGTGCCATATTTGTTTTGCTTGCCATTTCCAAACCGTGCATCCGATTCCGGTGATCTTTATATTGATTTCAACCAAAATCACCTCACCTTTCCAGTGGCACTCTTGGATTTCTAAGTTGGGGCCAAATTCAATCATTCCTTGTCAAATCTTGCATATGCATCACATACCGCATCTTGCATAGCATACCATGTTTGGATCATGTTTGTTGAGCGTTGCACGTGGTTGATTGTGTTCCTTTTGCTTGTTTGTCTTGTTTGGGTAGAGCCAGGAGAAGAGTTCGCTAACGAGGATCCCGTTGAGTTTGCAAACGAGGATCAAGTCTACTCTGACAACTTTGCAGGCAAGATGATCATATCCTCGAAATCACTTCTATCATTGCTTGCTAGATGCTCGCTCTTTTGCTATGCCTATGCTACGATGCCTACCACTTGCTTATCATGCCTCCCAAATTGCCATGTCAAACCCCTAACCCACCATGTCCTAGCAAACCGTTGATTGGCTATGTTACCGCTTTGCTCAGCCCCTCTTATAGCGTTGCTAGTTGCAGGTGAAGATTGGAGATCGTTCCTTGTTGGAACATTGTTTATTGTTGGGATGTCACTATATTATCTTGTTGTCTTAATGTATCTATATACTTGGTAAAGGGTGGAAGGCTCGGCCTTTTGCCTAGTGTTTTGTTCCACTCTTGTCGCCCTAGTTTCTGTCATATCGGTATTATGTTCCCGGATTTTGCGTTCCTTACGCGGTTGGGTGATAATGGGAACCCCTTGGCAGTTCGCCTTGAATAAAACTCCTCCAGCAATGCCCAACCTTGGTTTTACCATTTGCCACCTAGCCTCTTTTTCCCTTGGGTTTCCGGAGCCCGAGGGTCATCTTATTTAACCCCCCCCCCCCGCTCGGGCCAGTGCTCCTCTGAGTGTCGGCACATTCGGGCGGTGTTGCTGGATTTGTTTTACCATTGTCGAAGTTGTCTTGTAGAACCGGGATACCGAGTCTGATTGGAATGTCTCGGGAGAAGGTTTATCCTTCGTTGACCGTGAGAGCTTGTGATGGGCTAAGTTGGGACTCCCCTGCAGGGATTTGAACTTCCGAAAGCCGTGCCCGCGGTTATGGGCAGATGGGAATTTGATAATGTCTGGTTGTAGATAACATGAACCTTAACTTAATTAAAATGAATCAACTGCGTGTGTAACCATGATGGTCTCTTCTCGGCGGAGTCGGGGAAGTGAACACGGTGTTGGAGTAATGTTTGCCGTAGGTTGTTCTATAGTTCTTCGTTCGTGCTTTGCCTTCTCTTCTCGCGCTGTTTTGCGAACAGGTTAGCCACCATATATGCTAGTCGCTTGCTGCAGTTCCACATATTACCTTGCCTTACCTATAAGCTTAAATAGTCTTGATCGCGAGGGTGCAAGATTGCTGAGTCCCCGTGGCTCACAGATTACTTCCAAACCAGATGCAGGGACCGATGATTCCGTTCCAGATGATGCGCTTGAGCTCAAGTGGGAGTTCGACGAAGACTCATGTCGTTACTACGTGTCTTTCCTTGATGATCAGTAGTGGTGCCGAGTTGGGGCGATCGGGACCGTGTCGCATGTTGGGGTTGATCTTTTATTTTGGTACCGTAGTCGGACCATGAGTGTATTGGATGATTGCAATGTTATTCATGTATTGGTGTAACGTGGCGAGTGTAAGCCAACTATGTACCTTTTTCCCCTATTATCTATTTACATGGGTTGTTGTGAAGATTACCTTACTTGCGACATTGCTTTCAATGCGGTTATGCCTCTAAGTCGTGCTTCGGCACATAGGAGATATAGCCGCATCAAGGGTGTTACAGCTTCAATGTGTGGAAGATACGATGTGAGAAAGCGAGGTCAATCGAGACACATATAGATAGAGAGACAAAGTGAGTGTGGTCCGACATTCATTGAAAAGATATATATGCTCTGGAGAGATATTGTCCGATTGAGCTTTTGGGAAGGGTGAGGGCTATAAGATAGAGCTTGAGAGATGATCCAATCACAGACATGTAGATATATTTTGTGCGTGGGAGGAAGCAAGGTCAATTGATTACATATATGAAGGGATAGAGATTGAGCGAGTGTGGGTCGTCGTGCGATCGAAAGAGTGAGACAAGTTGGAGAGAGTGACCTAAATAGACAATGTGTGTGAGAGAGTATACAATATGAATATATCAAATTGGGCTCAAACATGGAGATATATCATTTTTTCCGAGAAAGATCGAGGTCAATCGAGACATACAGAGAGAGAGAGAGAGAGAGAGAGATTGAGAGAGCGTGGCCCGCCATGAGGTCAAAAGAGTGGTGGGGCTTGGATGGACTGGCCTAGATAGACAATCTATGTGAGAGAGTATAGAGTGTGTCGATCAAGGCCCGAACAGGGATATATATCATTTGTGTGTGAAAGAAAATGAGGTTAATCGAGACTCAGATAAAGAGAGCGTGGTTCAGCGAGTGTGGCCCGCCGTGCGGAAGAAAGAGTGAGACAGTCTCAACGGAGTGACCTAGATAGACAACATGCGTGCGTGCGTACGAGAGGTTGGGGGCTAGATAGGCAATGCATGTATCTAGCAAGAGAGGGTGTGAGGGAGGGATGGAGAGAGAGAGAGAGCTCAGCACGGGGTGCAATGGCGGGTGTGTGAGGTAAATACATTTGGTAACAGAGTGGAAAAAGGGGGGTTGTGTAGTTGAGAGAGTTAGAGATCGAAACATGGAGAGAAAGAATGAACGTGTGTCGGAAACCGATAGCTTCCTGAGGTGTTTAGGAGAGGAAGACCGATACAGGAAGTATGTAGCGTGTGTGCTGGGGGGGGGGCTAAAAAAACATTTGAATGTAGATAGTACGAGACTTAATATTGATGTTTCAATTCGGTGTACATTGTAAGATTTGAACTGAGAACCATGCATATGGGTAATTTTTTTCGATTTCGTGCCATACTAGGTTTGGAAAGTTGACATTGACTCGATTGTTGTGCTATTTTGTAGGTCATATGTTTGAATCCATCCAAAGTTTTATCACTACCATGGTTTTCATCATATACATATGAATTTGTATTAAAAAGTAGCATGGATACCGTGAAATGCGAATCCACGTTTGAGTTGGAGATCGCAATGTGACACACACTCTAATTCAAATAACTAATTATGTGACACACACTCTAATCCACGTTAGCGTGGATACCGTGGATACTATTTCGATTTTTTTTTCAAATAACTTCTCATTAATTAATTTATAGTATCTCGTTTCGAATGACTAATTATTGGCAAGGAAAACACGGGCATGGTAATACATACAGATTCATTTGCAATTGAAAGAAGATTCATTTGCATTCTCAAATGTAGGTGCACCAAACATACTAGGGTCGTGTCGTGGTGGTCGCGTGTGTCGTACGGATGCTTAACACCCAGCCACCCACCCCCTCCCTCCCCCCAAAAAAGAACGACGACAAAATAAGTTCGCGCTTCCACGTTTCGGATTGAAATACCTGGCGGCCCCAATTCCAGCCCTGCAAAATCTCCCTTCTCCACTGTCCCCTTCCGCGCCCAAATTGCTCAAATCCCTAATTCACCGCCAACCCAAGAAAATTTTGAATCGCCCCTTGTCTCGTCTCTTTCCCCACCTCTGTGCCGGATGACGATGACGAAGGCGACGGTCGCACTGCGCCACCGCACCGGAGCTACCTCATCTATGCTCTCGTCCACTGCACCGGGTGGTCCACCGACAACGTCGGCCGCCGCAATCGATGTGCCTCATAGACACCGACTTCCACCGCATCAGGTGCGCTTCACCGATGCTGTATCCCACCTCACCGGGCTACTTCACCGAGCACATCGTCACACCTCCGCCCCCTGAGGCCGTTGGGGATTCACCAATGGTCTCGTCCACCGCATCATAGCACTCCGCTGCCACTCAAGATCTACATCTGTGTGTGGACAAACAACGCTAGTGCATCACCCTCAATGGCTTTGAAGTGACCCGCACTCTAGCTAGGCGAGCATGCCCAAACGCCAGCCCGAACTAGGTATCCGCACATCACTCCCTTGTGCACTGTTTCGACGATGTTTGGATATCCTTTCATAGCTCTCTTAGGTTACACGCCTATGCAACTCTGAATTTAACTCTTATTTCTTCTGGAGATATCATTTGAAACAAGAAAAACCATTTTTTAGCGAAGCATGACGGCGCTACAGGATCTGGTACACATCATGCACACCCGTATAACCTTGTAAGTATCCGTCCTCCGATACAACAGCAAGGTCGACTCCTCTTATTTGATAAACCATTCGCCGTGTCAAAAATGCAGATGGGGATGCAAGGAGCACAAGGCCTGCACATCCAAGCAAGAGGTAACATGAAATTGTACATGGAACATCCCAAGCGCAAGCAGAGACGTATTGAGCCTGTACAACGAGCTAGCATAAGTCCCTGCATTTCATTTAATTCGTACTGGCTTGCGTGTATGATTTGTGTGCAGTGGCGGATCCACGAATTCAAGTTAACAGGGGCGAACATTTAACTTAAAAAATGTGAAGGCGCTTGCACTCCGGAAATCAACATAACTTGAGAAATGTGAACCTACATGCACTTTGAAAATCAGCTAATGATCCAAAGTAGTTCATATTATGAAACACTAGATGATGTAAGCACCAAAAAACATAAAATGCAACATGGTGTACAAGGACTACTAACATGGTCTGCACCTGCTTGAATTATTCGTTCTCTGGCTGAAAATATCAAAGCGCAATTGCTCCTATAACCAGTGCACAAACTGCATATCAATATACCTATCCTGCAAAAGTATGCCAATAGTTTGAAATAACAGATTAGAAAAGTATTTATGCTATGTTGCCATGATACGAGGACTTTCTGGTAGATGGCCTTGACGTTTCCTCAGGCCATGAAAATGTACTATAATTTGCTTGTCATCAATGCCTGCAAATCTCTATGTCTCTCTCAACATAGCATATCGTCATTAGACACTAAATCCTTCAATGGGAGCTTGCAAAATGCTTGCATTAGATCCCTCATTAGACACTATATGTTCATCACCAGGAGCACGTAAAATGTTTGCATCAAATCCTTCATTAGCGGTCTATTCATTAGACACTTCAGGCTCAAGAACAACATGAGCTTGTATGTTTGCACTGGAAACTTGATTAGACACATCAGATTTAGTCAGTTCAGTATTGATTGGGGGAGTTATAAATAAGCAAAAATTGGTTTCATTTTCTCATAGACTCCCTACATACAAGCAGTTTTACAACACCGTCAGAATTACTATTGGCCAGAAATTGAACAGTTGAATTAGATATAATCAGGGATGTGATGTACCTGCTCGTTGCGCATGCTGCTCTTGCAAGCTGTGACTGCCCATTTGCGCAAGCTCGATGCCATGCCCATGTTGCCGCCGCTGCTCCCATGCAGGCTACACCTAGGGTTGGATCTTCATCTTCTTGTCCTTTTGTTCTCTTGAAGCCGGGCGACCTCCCTCCAACGAAGGCACGGGGAAGTGCTGTGCCGGTCTGTCCAGCGGCGGCTAGGTTAGGAGCGAGCCAGACTGGAGGCTGGAGCGAACGAATTGGGATTTTTCCTGCCGTCGATCGATATGGGAGGCGCTCGTTTGGGCCGCGAGCCTACTATAGGGCCTGCCTTGCACTTACGTTATTGGCCCATCCAAATTGAAACCTTTTCCTTCATTTTTTACATTGCTTGCTCGTGCGTTGGGATGAAAAAAACTAGTCTGGGCCAACCTGGATGACTCAAACTAGGTGCACACTTTCTAGCCACCCGAGGCGGCTGCCCATACCAACCCCTATGGTGGCGTCACCCCCTTTTTGCGTGTATGATTGGGGTAGTGAAAATATTCCAGTGGTGCTTTTGATTTACCCACATAATGGTTGAATTGCTTGTTTCTATGAACTAAGTTCGCCAACAATGTGAAGGATGCCAGTCTTTTCATCCTGATGTAAATTTCTTAAATCTCAATATTCCAAATGTAATCGCATGGAATATACAGTAAAAGCCAGTGTGATGTGTGTGGCTACAACTAGTCTAACTACCCGTCCTCATATAACATATCAAGGACGCACCATCTTACCAGATTAACCATTCGACTTACCAATGCAGTGTGGGAAGAAAGAAGTATTGGGACTGCGTATCCAAGCAATTGATGCCATGGACTCCTTCGTAGAAACTTGTAAGCAAAAAAGAAGTTGCAGTGTGCATGTACAAAGAGCTAGCATAAGTTCAGTCACCCGCTTCTCGGAATTTTAGTTAGCCGCTTATTGCAAAATTGTTCAATTACGTTGCTTGGCTTAATTTAGTTTGGTACTGATTACATAATGCCATAGCCTATTAATCCTATTATAGACTGCGCCTATCTATGTGTTTGATACTTACTGTTAAGAATTACCTGTTTGTCTGAACTTAAATAGCTACTTAAGCACGTAGATAGCTGGTCATATGTACTTCTAGGGTGCAGCAGAATTCATGTTTAATTTACGTTCTGATACCCTGTTTGTTTAAATGGTTTGATGTTATCACTTGTAGCACTAGTAATGTTTGCATGTTCATACATAGACAACTGTCAAGTTTATATGAGGGACACCGTCTTTTCAACTTATATATGTGTTGGAATCATTTTTCTTACATCAAAGAAATTTACAGATGTCTGTGTTGCTGGTAAACGGTACCGACTTGTTACTTTAATACGTTGCCAAGAACTTGTTAATTTTACTAGTTCATGTGTAATTAAATATGTTGCCAAAATTGGTTAGTTTTACTAGTTTGATGTCAGTTTCTTATGGCTCTTGCAACACTTTATTTATGATTGCTAACATTCAAGTTTGCAGGATCCAACTGAAACTTCATTGGTACAACAGGTATGTTTTCATAAACTTCCTTGTTTACTTGGCTTGCTGATGTAACTTGTTGCTATAATCATCTTACCAACTTCAAGTTTTCAGGATCCAATTGGAAGTCCAATTGCACAGCAGGTACATTTTCAAAAATATATTTGTGTAACAGGTTTGCTGTTGTAACTTGTTGCTCTAATCAAGTTACTGACTACTCAACTTTTCAGGATCCAAGAGAAACTCCAATGCCACAACAGGTTCCTTTTGAAAAACTTGTTTGTTTAACTGCTTTGCTGCTGCAACTGGTTGCTCTAATCACGTTACTAGCTACTCAACTTTTCAGGATCCAAGAGAAACTCCAATGCCACAACAAGTACCTTTTGCAACACTTGTTTGTTTAACTGCTTTGCTGCTGCAACAACCAGTTACAATGATGTTAATAACTACTTTTCAGCATCCAACTGAAACACTTTAATTCCTTGTTTGTTTAACTGGTTTGTTGTTATAACTACCAGCTGAGATGTTTTGCTAACTTCAACTTTTCGGAATCCAATCAGAACTTTAATGGAAAAACAGTGATACGTCTCCAACATATCTACTTTTTCTCACCCTTTTCTTCTTGTTTTGGACTCTAATTTGCATGATTTGAATGAAACTAACCCCAGACTGACACTGTTTTCAGTAGAACTACCATGGTGTTGTTTTTGTGCAGAAATAAAAGTTCTCGGAATGGAATGAAACTTTGCGAGGATTTTTTATACCAATAATAAGAATTTCTGGAGCCAAGACCCACCGAAGAGGGGACCCTGGGTAGGCACAACCCACCATGGCGCACCCCCCTCTCCTGGCGCGCCCAGGTGGGTTGTACCCACCTGGTGGCCCCGCTGACGACCCCCCTTATACTATAAATTCACATATTTCCAGAAAAAATCAAGGAGAAAGAATTATCGCGATCCATGAGACGGAGCCGCCGCCAAGCCCTGTTCTTCCTCGGGAGGGCAGATCTGGAGTCCGTTTGGGGCTCCAGAGAGGGGGATCTTCGTTCTTTATCATCACCATCCCTTCTCCATCGCCAATTCCATGATGCTCCCCATCAGGAGTGAGTAATTCCTTCGTAGGATCGCTGGTCAGTGAGGAGTTGGATGATATTCATCATGTAATTGAGTTACTTTTGTTAGGGCTTGATCCCTAGTATCCACTATGTTCTTAGGTTGATGTTGCTATGACTTTGCCATGCTTAATGCTTGTCACTTTGGGCCCGGGTGCCATGATTTCAGATCTGAACCATTTATGAATTCATCATTATATCCATGTTATAGATCCGATCTTGCAAGTTATAGTCACCTACTACGTGTTATGATTCGGCAACCCCGGAGTGACAACAACCGGGCCCACTCCCGGTGATGACCGTAGTTTGAGGAGTTCATGTATTCACTATGTGTTAATATCCCTTAGTTTGTTCTGGTTCTCTATTAAAAGGAGGCCTTAATATCCCTTAGTTTCCAAAATGGACCCCGCTGCCACGGGCGGGTAGGACAAAAGATGTCATGCAAGTTCTTTTAATAAAGCACGTATGACTATTTACGGAATACATGCCTACATTATATCAATGAACTGGAGCTAGTACCGTATCGCCCTAGGTTATAACTGTGTCATGATGAATATAATCCAACAAGTCACCGATCCAATGCCTATGAATTTATCCTTATTGATTTTGCTGCGTTACTATTGCTATCATCACTGTTACACTTGCTACAAAATTACTGCTATCACTATTACTGTTACTATTGTTGTTGTCACTATTATCAAAACTATCATATTACTGTGCTACTAATTACTTGCTGTAGATAATTAATCTCCAGGTGTGGTTGAATTGACAACTCAACTGCTACTACCTTCAAATATTCTTTGGCTCCCCTTGTGTTGAATTTATAAATTTGGGTTGAATACTCTACCCTCGAAAACTGTTGCGATCCTCTATACTTGTGGGTTATCAAGACCTTTCTCTGGCGCCGTTGCCGAGGAGCATAGCTATATTTGTTGAGTAACTTGGGATTATTATCATATTACCACTATGAAGAATCTGAAGGATCCAAAGACTAAGATATTTCCCTCAAGGACGAGGGGAGATAAGGAACTGCCATCCAATTATGCTTTGGATACACCTTCTGTTATGAATTAACTTGCAACACCACCACATTCTAACAATTCTGATATGTCGCAAGTTATTGATGATGCTACTTCTACTATGAATGATGCTTATGATGATGCTAGTACCTTGCTTGATAATGATGATGTGCCACTTGGTGAATTTCTTGATAAACAAATTGCTAGAGTTATACAACATGATGTTGTTGAATCTGATGATGAGCTTGAAACTGAATCTCCTGAAACACCTGCTAGAACTAGCCCTCCCAGATATGAATTGCCTAAGGTACTGGAAGGTTATGTTAAGAGTGAAGAAACAACTAGATATATTCTTGCTTGTAAGGATAGAGATGATGTAGAGAAATTACTATGCAAGTATAAATAAAAATATCTGAATGCTAGAATGAAATGTGATCCTAAGTTTGCTACTTCATCTATCTTTATTGATGATAAGGATTATGAATTCTCTGTCGACCCAGAGTTAATTACTTGGGTTGAGTCTGATCCTTTCCATGGTTATGAAACTGAAACTGTTGCGGCACATCTTACTAAGTTGAATGATATAGCCACCCTTTTTACTCATGATGAGAAAACTCGCTATTGTTGTATTCTCAAATTGTTTCCTTTCTCATTAAAGGGTGATGCTAAAGCTTGGTACAACACTCTTGCTCCTGGTTGTGTGCGTAGTCCCTAGGATATGATTTATTACTTCTCTGAAAAAATATTTTCCTGCTCATATGAAACAAGCTGCCTTCCAGGAAATATTTAACTTTGTGCAAACTAAAGAAGAGAGTCTCCCACAAGCTTGGGGAGTATTTACCAGTTGCTTAATGCTTTGCCTGAACATCCTCTTAAGAAAAATGAAATACTTGATATCTTCTATAATGGACTAACCGATGCTTCTAGGGACTTCCTAGATAGTTGTGCTGGATGTGTTTTCAGAGAACGAACTATTTCTCAAGCTGAAGAAATATTGAATAACATATTGAAAAATTGTGATGATTGGACTATTCCTGAACCACCGCCTAAACCCACTCCGAAGAATAGGGGTATATTATATCTCAGTCCCAAAAATATGCAAGAGGCAAAGAAATCTATGAAGTAAAAAGGTATTAAAGCTAAGGACGTTAAAAATTTACCTCCTATTGAAGAAATACATGCACTTAATATACCACAACTTCCTAAGGTGCTAGAGGTAAATTCTCTTATGAAGTTTAATGATAATGACAATCCTCACAATATGCATCCTAGTCAATGCCTTTACGAGTTTGAAAACTACATTAAAAAACAAGATCACTTCAATGCAAATGTTATGAAACAATTCAAATACAATTCTGATATGATTGCTCGCTTGACTGACTTGTTATTTAGAATATCAAATGATTTTAGAGGTGTTGGAAAACATGCTTCTATGGTTCAAACTCAGTTAGAACAAGTTGCTAAATCTAAAAAAGAATTGCTTGATGAAATGAATCATAATATGCATGACTTTGTTGTTAGAGCTGCAAGTAGAGGAGGTAAAATGACTGATACGTCTCCAACGTATCTATAATTTTTTATTGTTCCATGCTATTATATTATCTGTTTTGGATGTTTAATGGGCTTTAATATGCTCTTTTATATTATTTTTGGGACTAACCTATTAGCCGGAGGCCCAGTGCCAGCTTTTGTTTTTTGCCTATTTTAGTGTTTCGCAAAAAAGGAATATCAAACAGAATCCAAACGGAACGAAACCTTCACGAGGATCTTTCTTGGAACAAATGCAATCCAGGAGACTTGGAGTGGAAGTCTGGAAGTCCGTGAGGCTGACACGAGGCAGGAGGGCGTGCCCAGGGGGTAGGCACGCCCCCACCCTTGTGGGCCCCACGAAGCTCCACCGACGTACTTCTTCCGCCTATATATACTCTTGTACCCTAAAAACATCTAGGAAAGCCACGAAACCACTTTTCCACCGCCAAAACCTTCCGTACCCATGAGATCCCATATGGGGCCTTTTCCAGCGATCTGCCGGAGGGGGAATCGATCACGGAGGGATTCTACATCAACACCATAGCCTCTCCGATGAAGCATGAGTAGTTTACCATAGACCTTCGGGTCCATAGTTATTAGCTAGATGGCTTATTCTCTCTCTTTGATTCTCAATACAAAGTTCTCCTCGGTGTACTTGGAGATCTATTCGATGTAATACTCTTTTGTGGTGTGTTTGCCGAGATCCGATGAATTGTGGATTTATGATCAAGATTATCTATGAATATTATTTGGTTCTTCTCTGAATTATTATATGTATGATTTGTTATCTTTGCAAGTCTCTTCGAATTATCGGTTTAGTTTGGCCTACTAGATTGATATTTCTTGCAATGGGAGAAGTGCTTAGCTTTGGGTTCAATCTTGCAGTGTCCTTTTCCAGTGATAGTAGGGGAAGCAAGGCACGTATTGTATTGTTGCCATCGAGGTAAATAGATGGGGTTTATAACATATTTCTTAAGTTTATCCCTCTACATCATGTCATCTTGCCTAATGTGTTACTCTGTTCTTACAAACTTAATACTCTAGATGCATGCTGGATAGCAGTCGATGTGTGGAGTAATAGTAGTAGATGCAGAATTGTTTTGATCTACTTAACACAGACATGATGCCTATAATCATAATCATTGCCTAGATATTCCCATAATTATGCGCTCTTGTATCAATTGCTCGGCAGTAATTTGTTCACCCATCGTAATTTATGCTATTTCGAGAGAAGCCACTAGTGAAACCTATGGCCCTCGGGTCTCTTTCTTATTATATTTCATTTCTTTTATTTACATCGCATCTCATTTTATTATTTTGCAATCTTTACTTTCCAATCTGTACAACAAAAATACAAAAAATATTTATCTTATTAACTTTATCAAATTCACTTTTGCAAGTGGCTGTGAAGGGATTGACAACCCCTTTATCGCGTTGGTTGCAAGGTTCTTGATTGTTTGTGCAGGTACTAGGTGACTTGAGCGTTGTCTCCTACTGGATTGATACCTTGGTTCTCAAAATTGAGGGAAATACTTATGCTACTTTATTGCATCACCCTTTCCTCTTCAAGGGAAAACCAACGCATGCTCAAGAGGTAGCAAGAAGGATTTTTGGCGCCATTGCCGGGGAGATCTACGCCAAGTCAAGACATACCAAGTACCCATCATAAAATCTTCTCCCTTGCATTACATTATTTTCCATTTGCCTCCCGTTTTCCTCTCCCCCACTTCACAAAAATTTGCCAGTTTATTCGCCCTCTTTTCCGTTTGCCTTTTTCTCGTCAGATCTCTTGTTTGCTCGTGTTGCCATGTGCCTTCTATATGTTTGCATCTTCGCTTGCTAAAAATCTATTGATATGGATCCTCATCCGCTTGCCAATATTTTTAAGAGATCCAATTATGATGAACCAATTGCTAGTAAGTTTTTTGCACTAGATTATCTTTATGAAGTTTTGCTTGAAATTCATGAATCTGAAAATTGTGATGAAGTGTTGAAAGAAGAAATTTATGAAGTGATTCATGATAGCTCTTTTAATGAAAAGAATGATTGCAATGAGATTATTATAAATTATATTAATGTCAATTGTGTTAACGATATGCAAAACCCTAAGTTTGGGGATGCTAGTTTTGCTATGTCCACTACTTGTTGCAATGATCATGATTGGGGTGATTCTTCTTACAATCTTGAAAATTTATTTAAGCCTCATGATGAATATGAGAATGATAATAATGTTTGCAATAATACTGAAAGTGGGTTTGGAAGAGTGTCAACTTTAGATCCCACATATTTGGAGAGTGTTCAATCTCTTGAATTTTTTGATAAAAGTGGGCTTGGCAAGGTCATGACTTTAGTTAATGTTATTCCCACTATTTTTGGAAGAGTGTCAACTTTGCATGCATGTATATCATGTAGAGATAATTTTATGTGATAGTTATATTTTTGTATTTGAATATGATCCCACATGTAATTATTATGAGAGAGGAAAGTATGGTTGTGGAAATCTTCATGTTACTAAACTACCTCTCGTTATGTTGAGATTGCTATTGTTTCTTTCTTCTTCTTTGCATATGATTGGATTTGCTTGCCTTGATAATTTGTTTGCCTATAGGATGCCTATGCGTAGGAAGTATGTTAGACTTAGATGTGTTTTTCACATGCTATTTGATCCTCCCTTTGTGCTTCAAATCTTGTCTTTCATATGAGCATCATAGAAATTATCAATGACTAGCTAGGGGCGTTAAACGATAGCGCTTGTTGGGAGGCAACCCAATTTTATTTTTGTTCCTTACTTTTTGTTCCTGTTTAGTAATAAATAATTCATCTAGCTTTTTTTATGATTGTGTTTTTTATGTTTTAATTAGTGTTTGTGCCAAGTAAAGCCTTTAGGAACTTCTTGGGTGATTGTTGTTTGATCTTGCTGAAAAAAACAGAAAGCATGCGCTCACAAAAATAATTACTATTTTTTACCAGAGAGCGATAAAATACCAATTCCAACTGAAGTAGATCAATATACAAATTATTTAGGTCGTCCTAATTTTTTGGAGTTGCCAAAGTATTCGAACTATCCAGATTGCTACAGACTGTTCTGTTTTTGACAAATTCTGTTTTCCGTGTGTTGTTTGCTTATTTTGATGAATCTATGGCTGTATCGGGGGGGGGGGGTACGAACCATAGAAAAGTTGGAATACAGTAGGTTTAACACCAATATAAATAAAGAATGAGTTCATTACAGTACCTTAAAGTGGTGATTTATTTTCTTATACTAACGGAGCTCATGAGATTTTCTGTTGAAGTTTTGTGTTGTGATGTTTTCAAGTTTTTGGGTAAAGATTTGATGGATTTTGGAACAAGGAGTGGAAAGAGACTAAGCTTGGGGATGCCCAAGGCACCCCAAGGTAAAATTCAAGGACAACCAAAAGCCTAAGCTTGGGGATGCCCCGGAAGGCATCCGCTCTTTCGTCTTCGTCTATCGGTAACTTTACTTGAGGCTTTTATTCACCACATGATATGTGTTTTGCTTGGAGCGTCTTGCATGATTTGAGTCTTTGCTTTTTAGTTTACCACAATCATCCTTGCTGTACACACCTTTTGGGAGAGACACGCATGAATCGGAATTTATTAGAATACTCTATGTGCTTCACTTATATCTTTTGATCTAGATAATTTAGCTCTAGTGCTTCACTTATATATTTTTAGAGCACGGTGGTGGTTTTATTTTATAGAAATTGTTGATCTCTAATGCTTCACTTATATTATTTTGAGAGTCTTTAGAACAGCATGGTAATTTGCTTTGGTTATAAAATTAGTCCTAATATGATGGGCATCCAAGATGGGTATAATAAAAACTTTCATATAAAGTGCATTGAATACTATGAGAAGTTTGATTCTTTATGATTGTTTTGAGATATGAAGATGGTGATATTAGAGTCATGCTACTTGAGTAGTTGTGAATTTGAGAGATACTTGTGTTAAAGTTTGTGATTCCCGTAGCATGCATGTATGGTGAACCGTTATGTGATGAAGTCGGAGCATGATTTATTTATTGATTGTCTTCCTTGTGAATGGCGGTCGGGGACGAGTGATGGTATTTTCCTACCAATATATCCCCCTAGGAGCATGCGCGTAGTACTTTGTTCCGATAACTAATAAATTTTTCCAATAAGTATGTGAGTTCTTTATGACTAATGTTGAGTCCATGGATTATACACACTCTCACCCTTCCACCATTGCTAGCCTCTCTAGTACCGTGCAACTTTCGTCGGTATCATAAACCCATCATTTACCTTCCTCAAAACATCCACCATACCTACCTGTTATGGCATTTCCATAGCCATTCCGAGATATATTGCCATGCAACTTTCCACCGTTTCGTTTATTATGACACACTCCATCATTATCATATTGCTTTGCATGATCATGTAGTTGACATCGTGTTTTTGGCAAGGCCACATTCATAATTCTTTCATACATGTCACTCTTGATTCATTGCACATCCTGGTATACCGCCGGAGGCATTCACATAGAATCATATTTTGTTCTAAGTATCGAGTTGTAATTCTTGAGTTGTAAGTAAATAAAAGTGTGATGATCTTCCTTTTTAGAGCATTGTCCCGGTGAGGAAAGGATGATGGAGACTATGATTCCCCCACAAGTCGGGATAATACTCCGGACGAAAAAAAGGCCATAAAAAGGAGAAAGGCCCAAATAAAAAAATGAGAGAAAAAGTGAGAAGGGGCAATGCTACTATCCTTTTACCACACTTGTGCTTCAATGTAGCACCATGATCTTCATGATAGAGAGTCTCCTATGTTGTCACTTTCATATACTAGTGGGAATTTTTCATTATAGAACTTGGCTTGTATATTCCAATGATGGGCTTCCTCAAAATCACCCTAGGTCTTCGTGAGCAAGGAAGTTGGATGCACACCCACTTAGTTTCTTGTTGATCTTTCATACACTTATAGCTCTAGTGCATCCGTTGCATGGCAATTCCTACTCACTCACATTGATATCTATTGATGGGCATCTCCATAGCCCATTGATACGCCTAGTCGATGTGAGACTATCTTCTCCTTTCTGTCTTCTCCACAACCACCATTCTATTCCACCTATAATGCTATGTCCATGGCTCACTGCTACCTCTTGAGCTTGCGTTGGATTTCCCCGAAGAGGAAGGGATGATGCAGCAGAGTTGCGTAAGTATTTCCCTCAGTTTTTGAGAACTAAGGTATCAATCCAGTAGGAGGCCACGCTCAAGTCCCTCGTACCTGCACAAAACGATAGCTACCCGCAACCAACGCGATTAGGAGTTTTCAATCCCTTCATAGTCACTTACGAGAGTGAGATCTGATAGATATAATATTTTTGGTATTTTTGGTATAAAGATGCAAAGTGAAAAGTAAAAGGCAAAGTAAAAAAGCAAAGCAAGATTAAAGTGATGGATATTAATATGATGAGAATAGACCTGGGGGCCATAGGTTTCACTAGTGGCTTCTCTCAAGATCATAAGTATCTACGGTGGGTGAACAAATTACTGTTGAGCAATTGACAGAATTGAGCATAGTTATGAGAATATCTAGGCATGATCATGTATATAGGCATCACGTCTGTGACAAGTAGACCGAAACGATTCTGCATCTACCACTATTACTCCACTCATCGACCGCTATCCAACATGCATCTAGAGTATTAAGTTAAAAACAGAGTAATGCTTTAAGCAAGATGACATGATGTAGAGAGATAAATTCATGCAATATGAAATAAACCCCATCTTGTTATGCTCGATGGCAACGATGCAATACGTGCCTTGCTGCCCCTTCTGCCACTGGGAAAGGACACCGCAAGATCGAACCCAAAGCTAAGCACTTCTCCCATGGCAAGAACTACCAATCTAGTTGGCCAAACCAAACGGATAATTCGAAGAAACTTGCAAAGATAACCAATCATACATAAAAGAATTCAGAGAAGATTCAAATATTATTCATAGATAGACTTGATCATAAACCCACAATTCATTGGTCTCAACAAACACACCGCAAAAAGAAGATTACATCGAATAGATCTCCACGAGAGAGGGGGAGAACTTTGTATTGAGATCCAAAAAGAGAGAAGAAGCCATCTAGCTACTAACTATGGACCCGAAGGTCTGAGGTAAACTACTCACACTTCATCGAAGGGGCTATGATGATGTAGAAGCCCTCCGTGATGACGACCCTCTCCGACATAGCTCCGGAACAGGCCCCAAGATGGGATCTCGTGGATACAGAAAGTTGCGGCGGTGGAATTAGTTTTTTGGCGCCCCTTTGATTGTTTGGGGGTATGTAGGTATATATAGGAGGAAGGAGTACGTCGGTGGAGCACCGAGGGGCCCATGAGGCAGGGGCGCGCCCCCACCCTCGTGACCGCCTCTTTGACTCCTTGGAGTATGGTCCAAGTCTCCTGGATCACGTTCGGTGAGAAAATCACGTTCCCAAAGGTTTTATTCCGTTTGGACTCCGTTTGATATTATGTTTCTTCGAAACACTAAAATAGGCAAAAAAAACAGCAATTCTGGGCTGGGCCTCCGGTTAATATGTTAGTCCCAAAAATAATATAAAAGTTGAAAATAAAGCCCAATATAGTCCAAAACAGTAGATAATATAGCATGGAGCAATCAAAAATTATAGATACGTTGGAGACGTATCAGGCATCCCCAAGCTTAATTCCTGCTCGTCCTCGAGTAGGTAAATGATAAAAAGAGAATTTTTGATGCGGAGTGCTACTTGGAATAATTTCAATGCAAATCTTCTTAATTGTGGTATGAATATTTAGATTAGGAAGATTCAAGAAAAAAGTTCATATTGACATAGAGAATAATAATACTTCAAGCAAACCAACAAAGCAATTATGTTTTCTTAAAGTAACATGGCCAAAGAAAGTTCATCCCTACAAAATCATATAGTTTAGTCATGCTCCATTTTTGTCACACAAGAATGCTCTCATCATGCACAACCCCGATGAAAAGCCAAGCAATTGTTTCATACCTTAATAATCTCAAACTCATAAACTTTCACGCAATACATGAGCGTGAGCCATGGATATAGCACTATGGGTGGAATAGAATAATGATGGGGGTTATGTGGAGAAGACAAAAAAGGAGAAAGTCTCACATCAACGAGGCTAATCAATGGGCTATGGAGATGCCCATCGATTGATGTTAATGCAAGGAGTAGGGATTGCCATGCAACGGATGCACTAGAGCTATAAATGTATGAAAGCTCAACAAAATAAACTAAGTGGGTGTGCATCCAACTTGCTTGCTCACGAAGACCTAGGGCACTTGAGGAGGCCCATTGTTGGAATATACAAGCCAAGTTCTATAATGAAAATTCCCACTAGTATATGAAAGTGATAAATCAAGAGACTCTCTATATGAAGAACATGGTGCTACTTTGAAGCACAAGTGTGGAAAAAGGAATAGTAGCATTGCCCCTTTTTATTTATTTTCTTTTTTTGGCCTTCTTTTTTTATTTGGCCTTTCTCTCTTTTTTTGGGACAATGATCTATTGAATGATGATCATCACACTTCTATTTATTTACAACTCAATGATTACAACTCGATACTAGAACAAAGTATGACTCTATATGGATGCCTCCGGCGGTGTACCGGGATATGCAATGAATCAAGAGTGACAAGTATGAAAAAATTATGAACGGTGGCTTTGCCACAAATACTATGTCAACTACATGATCATGCTAAGCAATATGACAATGATGAATGTGTCATGATAAACTGGATGGTGGAAAGTTGCATGGCAATATATCTCGGAATGGCTATGGAAATTCCATAATAGGTAGGTATGGTGGCTGTTTTGAGGAAGATATAAGGAGGTTTATGTGTGAAAGAGCGTATCATATCATGGGGTTTGGATGCACCGGCGAAGTTTGCACCAACTCTCGATGTGAGAAAGGGAAATGCACGGTACCGTAGAGGCTAGCAATGATGGAAGGGTGAGAGTGCGTATAATCCATGGACTCAACATTAGTCATAAAGAACTCATATACTTATTGCAAAAATCTACAAGCCATCAAAAACCAAAGTATTACGCGCATGCTCCTAGGGGGATAGATTGATAGGAAAATACCATCGCTCGTCCCCGACTGCCACTCATAAGGAGGACAATCAAATAACACCTCATGTTTCAAATTTTTTGCATAACTTTTACCATACGTGCATGCTACAGGACTTGCAAACTTTAACTCAAGCACTTCTCAAATTCACAATTACTCTACTGTCATGACTTTGATATTACTACCTCCATATCTCAAAACAATTATCAAGCATCAAACTTTCCTTAGTATTCAACACACTCAAAAGAAAGTTTCACAAATCTTGAATACCAAGCAAATTACCATTCTATTAAGACTCTCAAAATAATTTAAGTGAAGCATGAGAGATCAATAGTTTCTTTAAAAAATCCACCACCGTGCTCTAAAAAATCTAAGTGAAGCACATAGAGCAAAAATTATAGCTCAAAAAGATATAAGTGAAGCACATAGAGCAAAACTACTTAGCTCAAAAAGATATAAGTGAAGCACATAGAGTATTCTATCAAATTCTAATTCATGTATGGCTCTCTCAAAAGGTGTGTACAGCAAGGATGATTGTGTCACACTAACAACCAAAGACACAAATAATACAAGAAGCTCCAAGCAAAACACATATCATGTTGGTGAATAAAAATATAGCTTCAAGTAAATTACCGATGGAAGTGGATGAAAGAGGGGATGCCTTCCGGGGCATCCCCAAGCTTTGACTTTTTGGTGTCCTTGGATTATCTTGGGGGTGCCATGGGCATCCCCAAGCTTAGGATCTTGCCACTCCTTGTTCCATAATCCATCACAAGAATTCACCCAAAACTTGAAAACTTCACAACACAAAACTTAAAGTAGAAAACTCGTGAGCTCCGTTAGCGAAAGAAAACAAAAAACCACTTCAAGGTACTATAATGAACTCATTATTTATTTATATTGGTGTTAAACCTACTGTATTCCAACTTCTCTATGGATTATAAACTATTTTACTAACCATAGATTCATCAAAATAAACAAACAACACACGAAAAACAGAATCGGTCAAAAACAGAACAGTCTGTAGTAATCTGTAGCTAGCGCAATATCTGGAACCCCAAAAATTATAAAATAAATTTCTGGAAGTGAGGAATTTATCTATTAATCATCGGCAAAAATAATTAACTAAATAGGACTTTCCAAATAAAAACGACAGCAGTTCTCGTGAGCGCTAAAGTTTCTGTTTTTTACAGCAATTTCAACAAGACTTTCCCCAAGTCTTCCCAACGGTTCTACTTGGCACAAACACTAATTAAACACAAAAAAACACAACCAAAAAGAGTCTAAATAATTTATTTATTACTAAACAGGAGCAAAAAGCAAGGAATAAAAAAAATTGGGTTGCCTCCCAACAAGCGCTATCGTTTAATGCCCCTAGCTAGGCATAAAAGCGAAGATAGATCTAGGTATTGCCATAGTAATAAGATAGATCGGTGAAACTCATTTCATATTCTCTACGTTCGGCAGCAAGTTTTCTTTGAGGCAAGCAAAAGTAATCAAAAGGGCTAAATTTAATAGGACAGAGGTCCCCAAGATCAATTTTAGGAGGTATAGGTTCCTCTTTCGGCCCTTTGTATTGCACAACCAATTCATCGTTATAAGCATTCTTTTGACAGAACCTCGTGAGCCTAAACTCAAGAGAGAATCCTAGCTCATTGTTTTGAATAGCCAAATCATCATTAAGTTCAGAGATTCTATCAATTAAAATATTGATTGGCACCTTTTTCTAAGGTTTTCATTGAAAGCAATATAGTCAAGAGATTGAAAGCGCATAATTTCTTCTTGATCAAAGAGGATAGATTCTATGGGAGGACGATCGGCGTCCACCCTATAGTGCACAAAGATTTCTTTGGCTTCTTTTATTATAAATATGAATTCATGGGCCAAAAAGATACTAGCGGCACGCTTAACAGAAGAATGCTCGATATTAGAAAATTCTAGGAAAATTCTTTGTATAGATGGGTCCATATGCATAAATTGCCTTTCAAGTTCAACGATAAGCATGGCAATAGCGTCCGCAAGACTACTAGTTCTATGAAGAATAGAACCACCCATAGAGGGCAAAGCACCAGCACAAGTAAAAAAAAATCTTGGATAACTCCTTTTCCAATAATATTACCACTACCGATTCGAAATCTTTTTGTATGATAGGTAGGGGGTTCTTCGGCCGGAGCATCAGAATTTTCTATGACATTGTTATCGCCCATATCGGCGATAACCTCCCCAATTTCAGACATAGCGACAAGCAAGCAATCCAACACACGGGCAAACAAAAAAGCAAGCGAGAAAAAGGCAAACGGAGAAAGGGAAGGAGAAGGAGAAGGAGATTGGGAAAGAGAGGGCGAATAAAACGGCAAGGGTGAAGTGGGGGAGAGGAAAACGAGAGGCAAATGGCAAATAGTGTAATGCGAAAGATAGGGATTGTGATGGGTACTTGGTATGTTGACTTTTTTGCGTGGACTCCCCGGCAACGGCGCCCGAAATTCTTCTTGCTACCTCTTGAGCTTGCGTTGGATTTCCCCGAAGAGGAAGGGATGATGTAGCAGAGTAGCGTAAGTATTTCCCTTAGTTTTTGAGAACCAAGGTATCAATCCAGTAGGAGGCCACGCTCAAGTCCCTCGTACCTGCACAAAACGATAGCTACTCGCAACCAACGCGATTAGGGGTTGTCAATCCCTTCACGGTCACTTACGAGAGTGAGATCTGATAGATATAATATTTTTGGTATAAAGATGCAAAGTGAAAAGTAAAAGGCAAAGTAAAAAAGCAAGGCAAGATTAAAGTGATGGAGATTAATATGATGAGAATAGACCCGGGGGCCATAGGTTTCACTAGTGGATTCTCTCAAGAGCATAAGTATCTACGGTGGGTGAACAAATTATTGTTGAGCAATTGACAGAATTGAGCATAGTTATGAGAATATCTAGGCATGATCATGTATATAGGCATCATGTCCGTGACAAGTAGACTGAAATGATTCAGCATCTTCTACTATTACTCAACTCATCGACCGCTATCCGACTGGGAAAGGATACCGCAAGATCGAACCCAAAGCTAAGCACTTCTCCCATGGCAAGAACTACCAATCTAGTTGGCCAAACCAAACGGATAATTCGAAGAAACTTGCAAAGATAACCAATCATACATAAAAGAATTCAGAGAATAATCAAATATTATTAATAGATAGACTTGATCATAAACCCACAATTCATCGGTCTCAACAAACAGACCGCAAAAACAAGATTACATCGAATAGATCTCCACGAGAGGGGGAGAACTTTGTATTGAGATCCAAAAAGAGAGAAGAAGCCATCTAGCTACTAACTATGGACCCGAAGGTCTGAGGTAAACTACTCACACTTCATCGGAGGGGCTATGATGATGTAGAAGCCCTCCGTGATGACACCCCTCTCCAGCGGAGCTCCGGAACAGGCCCCAAGATGGGATCTCATGGATACAGAAAGTTGCGGTGGTGGAATTAGGTTTTTGGCTCCCCTTCTGATCGTTTGGGGTACGTAGGTATATATAGGAGGAAGAGGTACGTCGGTGGAGCACCGAGGGGCCCACGAGGCAGGGGGCGCGCCCCCACCCTCGTGACCGCCTCTTTGACTCCTTGGAGTAGGGTCCAAGTCTCCTGGATCACGTTCACTGAGAAAATCACGTTCCCGAAGGTTTAATTCTGTTTGGACTTCGTTTGATATTCCGTTTCTTCGAAACACTGAAATAGGCAAAAAAATAGCATTTCAGGGCTGGGCCTCCGGTTAATAGGTTAGTCCCAAAAATAATATAAAAGTGGAAAATAAAGCCCAATATAGTCCAAAACAGTAGATAAAATAGCATGGAGCAATCAAAAATTATAGATACGTTGGAGACGTATCACTCACGCTCATGTATTGCATGAAGATTGAAAAAGTTTGATAACATCAAAAGTATGAAACAACTGATTGGCTTTTCATCGGGGTTGTGCATGATTTAAATATTTTGTGTGATGAAGATAGAGCATAGCCAGACTATATGATTTTGTAGGGATAGCTTTCTTTGGCCAAGTTATTTTGAGAAGACATGATTACTTTATTAGTATGCTTGAAGTATTATTATTTTTATGTCAATATTAAACTTTTGTCTTGAATCTTTCGGATCTAAACATTCATGCCACAATAAAGAAAATTACATTGATAATTATGCTAGGTAGAATTCCACATCGAAAATTCTGTTTTTTATCATTTACCTACTCGAGGACGAGCAGGAATTAAGCTTGGGGATGATGATACGTCTCCAACGCATCTATAATTTTTGATTGTTCCATGCTATTATATTATCTCTTTTGGATGTTTAATGGGCTTTAATATCCTCTTTTATATTATTTTTGGGACTAACCTATTAACCGGAGGCCCAGTGCCAGTTTCTGTTTTTTTTGCCTATTTTAGTGTTTCGCAGAAAAGGAATATCAAATGGAACGAAACCTTCGCGAGGATCTTTCTTGGAACAAACGCAATCCAGGAGACTTGGAGTGGAAGTCTGGAAGTCCGCAAGGTGGCCACAAGGCAGGAGGGCGTACCCAGGGGGTAGGCGCGCCCCCCACCCTCGTGGGCCCCCCGGAGCTCCACCGACGTACTTCTTTCGCCTATATATACTCTTGTACCCTAAAAACATCCAAGAGAGCCACGAAACCACTTTTCCACCGCCGCAACCTTCCGTACCCGTGAGATCCCATCTAGGGCTGCAACCTTTTCCGGCGATCTGCCGGAGGGGGAATCGATCACGGAGGGCTTCTACATCAACACCATAGCCTCTCCAATGAAGCGTGAGTAGTTTACCACAGACCTTCAGGTCCATAGTTATTAGCTAGATGGCTTCTTCTCTCTCTTTGATTCTCAATACAAAGTTCTCCTCGATGTTCTTGGAGATCTATTCAATGTAATACTCTTTTGCGATGTGTTTGCCGAGATCCGGTGAATTGTGGATTTATGATCAAGATTATCTATGAATATTATTTGGTTCTTCTCTGAATTCTTATATGCATGATTTGTTATCTTTGTAAGTCTCTTCGAATTATCGGTTTAGTGTGGCCTACTAGATTGATCTTTCTTGCCGTCAGTGTCAAAACCGGCGGATCTCGGGTAGGGGGTCCTAAAATGTGCGTCTAAGGTTGATGGTAATAGGAGACAGGGGACACGATATTTACCCAGGTTCGGGCCCTCTCTATGGAGGGAATACCCTACTTCCTGCTTGATTGATCTTGATGAATATGAGTATTACAAGAGTTGATCTACCACGAGATCGTAATGGCTAAAACCCTAGAAGTCTAGCCTATGTGATTATGATTATCGTCCCTACGGACTAACCCCTCCGGGTTATATAGACACCGGAGGGGACTAGGGTTATACAAAGTCGGTTACAGATAAAGGAATCTTCATATCTGAATGCCAAGCTTGCCATCCATGACAAGGAGAGTCCCATCTAGACACGGGTGAGAGTCTTCGGTCTTGTATCTTCATAGCCCATCAGTCTGGCCCATGTTCAACAGGCCGGACGCCCGAGGACCCCTTGGTCCAGGACTCCCTCGGTAGCCCCTGAACCAGCTTTCAATGACAAGGTGTACGGCGCGCAGATTGTCTTCAGCATTGCAAGGCGGGTTCCTTCTCCAGATACTTCAACACAGTCTTCGAACACAACGAACGTGTCCGGATCTACAAAACAAGTACCACACACCACCACAGAGAGTATAATATTTCACGAGTCCAATCCGCTGACAACTTTTTTGTAACGTGACATCACGCCCCTGCCCGGTTATTATTTCGAACTGGTTTTAGCCTGCCGCTCCACATTTCGAGATGCGGTTTTATTGGCATGTCTTATCGAAGCAGAGATCGTGTCCCCTTATTGTGGGATTATAATCAATATGGGCGTGGGTATCCCAACCATTCTGTTGGCATGATTCCTTAGGAATAGGCAGTTTTAAGGCCTAGGAGGAGGCGTTCGATATTCATCGCCTTTATAAAGAGGCTACGACCCAGCTTTCTCCTTTACGCCAATCCTTTCCTCAACCTCTCCAACCTCGAGTTCCAGCACCCAAGGTTCAATCTAATTGCTTCGAGCTTCCCAGTCATGTATGGACCTAGCCCTCAAGGCCGATGGGTGGCTTCCTCTGTCACAGAGGAGGATATTGCGAAGCTCCGGGCGGCAAGGTACCTGACCACGGAAATCCCCCAATGGCTTCCTACTCAACGGCAGGTTATTCCTACTCCCAGATTCGGCAAGAGGGTTGTATTCATCTCCCTTCCTATGAGGGCTAGGGTTCGCTCTTCACCCTTTTGTTTGAGGGCTCATGTTCTATTACGGGCTAGATTTCCACGATCTATCCCCAGACTCTTTTCTTCTCACCTTGGCATTCATCGTCATGTGCGAGGCCTTTCTCCGTATTCCCCCATACTTCGGCTTATGGCTCAAGACCTTTAATGTGAAGCCGAAGGTGATCGAGGGGAAGTAAGCAGAGTGTGGTGGCGCCACGGTGAGCAAGCTCACCAACGCTCTTTGGCTAAAAGGATCCTTCACATAATCTTCCAACTTATGGCAGAGGGAGTGGTTTTACATCATTGAACCCCATCGTACCAAGTGGGCAGCTACACCTGCGTTCCAATCCGGCCCACCAATTCACCTCGCATCATGGATCAACAAGGGGCTGGACTGCGGATCAATGGACGAAGTGCACACTCTACAGAGCCGAATCCGGAGTCTCCTTGAGAAGGACACCGATCTCATTGACGTGATCCAAGTAATGTTAGTACGACGGGTCCTCCCGTGCCAGCGACGGCCCCTCCGTATGTGGGAGTTTAATCCATAAGGACCACGAACCCTTCAGCACTTCTTTGGCACGACGCACAGACGAATGTGGAAGTTATTGGCCGGACACTACCGAGGACATCGGCCTTGACTTCAACCATCCGGACACCTCGGTAAGCGCTTGACTCCCGAACATAGCTGAATTAAATATCATGTGATAAGACACTGAGAAAACTGTATTTTTCTAGGGTTGGATGAAGAAGGCGGAGCGCATTAGGTGTTCGGCCCCTCTTCCCTAAGACTTAGCTAGTCCTTTGCTAACAAGGATGTTGGTCCCGGCACCATTCCAGGTGCCGGTGAAAGAGGACAATGAGGAGAGAAGGAAGGCCAAAGGTGGCCTCCATTTCGAAGGTACACCAAACACTATGTCTGGGGAGATTAAGGTTCCCTCTTCCAAAGATAAAAGAGAAGGAGAAGCTGACATCCTTTCTCCCCATGGTAAGAAAAGAGCCGCCTCCGAAGGTTGGGAGGTAAAGGCTCCTAAGCGAGGTAAGACACTCCTATCAGGTGGTTCGGGCTCGGAAGATGACGTTGTCGCACAGTCCCTAAGGACAGACCTTTAGCCAAATTTTAAGTGAACAAGGGTGTTTTAAACATATCCCGTTCCTTTTCCTGTCACAAGGGTAACATTTAGAATACATGTTTTGTAGTCCGGTATGCAGTCTTCCTCAACAATCCTCTTCGGGGGATCTTCTTCCGGAGAGCGAGACGCCTCCACAGGATTCCTCGCCCAATAGGGCGGACAACTTCAAGGTGTCATCCTGGAGGATCTCTCCCGATCAACAAGTGGTGCAAAGGATAATGAAGACAACGCCCCAAGGTGAAACATCGGTTGCCTAGGGTCCGGGGTGTGTGGTCCCTACGGAGACCAACAACAAAGGCCCAGGACTATCCGGTTTACATACGGAGACAACTCTAGGGTCGGGAAAACATATCCCTTCAAAGGGAGTCCATACTCCAACAACTGCTTCCCGGGATCCGGAGGCGCCGGATACACTGATGGACATGTTGCGATATTTGTCCATCTCAGAGGAACATCGTACCTTGATGGGTACAGTGGTTGAGAGGATTATGTCCGCGAAAAGTGGATTGAATGAAGCTTTCACGAGCCTGCTAAGAGGCTTCGAGGTACGTAATGTAATATTTTCGATTGTGCTCTATACGCAAAGTGCACCTGTGTATAGATAGTAGCCCCTGAGACTCTGGTTGGCGTCCAAAGGGAGGCAATCAGAGGATGAAAAAAATATGTCCAAGAAATAATCTAATTAATTGGAACACAAGCTGTTACAGCCATGACGATTGCCCATGCTACAGAGGTTGCAGGTCTGGAGCAGAAACTTGATGTGGCAGATGACGACATCGTGCTTATTAATAGGCGGCTCGACGAGGCGCAATGTATGTTTTGAGGCGGTCAGTGTATGTATGTATAATAACATGAGCACGAAGCTAAGAATTATATACTAAGACATGCATAATTGCAGATAGTGCTGCCACGGTGGAGGCCCTTCGGGCTGAACCTGCCCGAGCCAAGGAGCAAGCCCGGATGACTAATGTGGCTGCCAAGAAGGCAGCTGATGAGTAAAAAGCCGAATAGGCTGCTCAGCGCCAGTGCGAGGAGATAATGTCTACCATGGCTCGCGAGCTAAAGGAAGCCAATGTCCGGTGCAAGTTCCTTGAGAGGGATAACAAAGCCAAAACGGTCGATCTCAACAATGCCTTGCAAGAGGCGAGGGAAGCACGATCCGAGTCTAGGGCGGCTTGGGAGGAGATCCGGCAAGCTGGGGAGATAGTGGCCGGTAAGCCCTTCTTATTACAGACTAAATTCGGCGATCTGAAATATGCCCTCCTTAATCAAATGTGGAGTTCTCCAGACACATTCTTGGACTTGCCGAAGAGCGCCTCCGATATAGCGCAATTTTACCAAGCGAAGAAGGGTATGCAATGGAGAAGCTTTTCTGGACACAATTCGGCACGTCAAAGCGCCCGTTGTTGCTGAACAAACAGATGGCCTAGTGGGCCGAGCTTCACAAGATATCTAGTTCTGCCATGAAGAACGTCGTGGTCCGGCTGTGGCTGACTGAGCCAATTCCGGATAGTTATTTCAGTTTGGTGCGGCGACTTAAGGATGTGGTGCCACGTATCGACACCGTAAAGCGATCGGCGTGCATTGAAGGTGCATGGATGGCCTTTGCCCGTGTCAAGACGTATTGGGCGAAGATGAAGGCCATAGATATTGCAGCCAAGAGTCCACCCGGGGCAAGGACAAACACACGTCGGAGCATTATTTTGAAGATGTCCTAGAGGGCGCCCGCTTAATAGAGGTTCAGTGCTCAAAGGATATGGTTTTCGAGTGAATGTGCTAAAATTGTAAAAACACTATTATGATATTTTAAGGCTATGCCTAAAAGTTTTGGCTCCTCCTGTGCGGCCGTTTTTGTGTAATCTGGAAGTTTTCTAGTCCTCGGCTTTAGCCCCCTCGCATAAAATACGGGGGTGTTTGGAAAAGCACTTGATCACTCTTGACCCGACGTCTTGGTCCGTGAAGGAGGTGTCAATGCAGCAAACTAGGCAATCGGACTATAGAGCTTTAACACTTTAACTTATCCATAGGAGTTTGACGGTGGGTCTACGATATAGCCCCTGGTATGTATGCAGCTATCCGAACACGGTGCATTACATAGGTGACCGGAAGAACGGTCCTTCGTGTAATACGGGAGGAATCGCTAAAGATTCTGATAAGTCATCGAGTGGTTGACCAGCTCTCGCCGCATCATGATAGTCAGTTTTTGGCTTTCTCTACTGAGGTGCTCATCCGGATAAACCAGGACACAATCGCAGTAGTTCTCCCTTTACTACCCTAGCCGATAGAGCGGAACGTAAGGTAGTAAGCACAGGAGCCGGGCCACCCAACTATTGACCAAAGACATGATTCGGAGCTGATGCATATAAGGCCGAACTTGTGACGCCGAAGTGTGCTATAAAGCTGTTTGGACTTGCCGACAATTTATTTGTTCCCATATTGAGCCCCTGGCAGTTTGTGCCAAGGTGCGTGTCTGAAACAACCGAATAAGCAAAATTCAGTTCTTTTAGAAAAAGTGAATACTGAATACGGATTATGTTCACTAGAACCTAATTGATATGTCAATTGCCATTTTACAGATAATAACGCCACGGCCCAGGCTATTTGACATGCCGGTGGTCAAAGGCTGAGGGAGAAGGCACTTTACAGGCTCTAAATAGAAAGTGCGGTCTACTAAGAATTACTTGACGGCAATACGGATCGGCCTCGGTGAAAGGACTCCTTAATAGGCATAGACTTTTGGTAGGTGAATGAAGCCGAACTCCGAAAGAGTCCGTGAGATGACCAGTCTTTGAGCCACTTGTGGTAAAAGATAAAAAATAGTTAGAAAAGAAAAGAAAAGGAGGCTATGGGAGAGCTTGTAGGCTTGTTCATATTGTGCCTTTGCCGATGACCAGGGTATTCTAAGTACATCATTATGTACATGCGGTACAAACTTCACGGGTATATGAGGCGAACGACGGAGGCCGAACTGCTAATCCAGCTCTGCGATTGATCGGCCCCATTTAATAGAGGTCGGCGGCTTAATGGCTGATGAGATATGCGGCTTGGTGAGGTCGCTTGGTACTTCGACTGTGGTAGCCGTAGTATGACCCTCCGTACGGAGGGAGTGTTCTGTATTTCCATTTATTGTTATGACGCCGCGTGGACCGGGCATCTTAAGTTTTGCGCGGGCGTAGAGTGGGACCACATTAAAACGAGCAAAAGCGGTATGCCCCAGAAGTGCATGGTAGCTACTGCGGAATGGGACAATATCAAAGGTCAAGCCTTTGCTTCGGAAGTTGTTCGACAAACCGAAAACGACTTCCAGTGTGCGGAGCCCCTAGAGTGACCTTCTACGCCGAATACTGCTCCCTTGAGGGTACTTGTGGGTGGGCTTGATTCTTGAAGGATCGATGCCCATTTTGCGGACAGTGTCTTGGTACAGTAGATTAAGGCTATTGTCGCCATCCATAAGGACTTTCGTTAGATGGAACCCATCGATAATTGGATCTATGATCAGAGCCGCCGAACCTTCGGGACGGATATGGTGAAATTTTGGGGGAAACAGCTCTATGGTGTATGCGTCCAGTAGTCCGTGTCTGCGCTCCCCTGTAGGGGTGTGCGTCTGATACGTCCATTTTGCATCATGCTTTTATATCGATATTTATTGCATTATGGGTTGTTATTACACATTATGTCACAATACTTATGCCTATTCTCTCTTATTTTACAAGGTTTACATAAAGAGGGAGAATGCCGGCAGCTCGGATTCTGGGCTGGAAAAGGAGAAAATATTAGACACCTATTCTGCACAGCTCCAAAAGTCCTAAACCTTCATGGGAGATGTTTTCCAAATATATAAAAAATACTGAGCGAAAGAACTTCACCAGGGGGGCCACACCCTGCCCACGAGGGTGGGGGGCGCGCCCCCCTACCTCGTCGGCCCCCTGGTGGCCCTCCGGTAACCATCTTCTACTATATGGACTCTTTCGATGGGAAAAAATCATAAGCCATCTTCTCGGACGAAACTCTGCCGCCACGAGGCGGAACCTTGGCGGAACCAATCTAGGGTTCTGGCGGAGCTGTTCTGCCGGGGAAACTTCCCTCCCGGAGGGGGAAATCATCGCCATCGTCATCACCAACGCTCCTCTCGTCGGGAGAGGGCAATCTCCATCAACATTTTCATCAGCACCATCTCATCTCAAAACCCTAGTTCATCTCTTGTATCCAATTCTTGTCTCCAAGTCCGGGATTGGTGCTAGTAGGTTGCTAGTAGTATTAATTACTCCTTGTAGTTGATGCTAGTTGGTTTAATTGGTGGAAGATCATATGTTCAGATCCTATATGCATATTAATACCCCTCTGATTATGAACATGTTTATGCTTTGTGAGTAGTTACTTTTGTTCCTGAGGACATGGGAGAAGTCTTGCTATTAGTAGTCATGTGAATTTGGTATTTTTTCGATATTTTGATGAGATGTATGTTGTCTCTCCTCTAGTGGTGTTATGTGAACGTCGACTACATGACACTTCACCATTATTTGGGCCTAGAGGGAGGCATTGGGAAGTAATAAGTAGATGATGGGTTTCTAGAGTGGCAGAATCTTAAACCATAGTTTATGCGTTGCTTCATAAGCGGCTGATTTGGATCCATATGTTTCATGCTATGGTTAGGTTTACCTTAATACTTTTTTTGTAGTTGTGGATGCTTGCAATAGAGGTTAATCATAAGTGGGATGCTTGTCCAAGTAAGGGCAGCACCCAAGCACCGGTCCACCCACATACCAAATTATCAAAGTACCGAACACGAATCATATGAACGTGATGAAAACTAGCTTGATGATATTCCCATGTGTCCTCGGGAGCGCTTTACATCATATAAGAGTTTGTCCAGGCTTGTCCTTTGCTACAAAAAGGATTGGGTCACCCTGCTACACTTTATTTACTTTTGTTACTTGTTGCTCGTTACAAATTATCCTATCACAAAACTATTCGTTACCACTTATTTCAGTACTTGCAGAGAATACCTTGCTGGAAACCGCTTATCATTTCCTTCTGCTCCTCGTTGGGTTCGACACTCTTACTTATCAAAAGGACTACGATAGATCTCCTATACTTGTGGGTCATCCAGACTCTTTTCTGGCGCCATTGCCGGGGAGTGAAGGGCCTTTGGTAGGTGGAATTTGGTAAGGAAAAATTTATATAGTGTGCTGAAATTTACTGTCACTTGTTACTATGGAAAGTAATCCTCTGAGGGGCTTGTTCGGGATATCTTCACCCCGACCAGTAGAGCAAAGAGTTGCTCCTCAACCTACTGAACCTACTGAAAATGAAAATGAAAATGACAATACTTGCTTTGAAGTTCCTTCGGGTATGTTAGAAAAACTGCTAGCTAATCCTTTCTTAGGAGATGGAACAAAACACCCTGATGAACATCTGATATATGTGGATCAAGTTTGTGGATTATTTAAGCTTGCAGGTGTATCTGGAGATGTTGTTAAGAATAAGGTCTTCCCTTTATCTTTGACGGGAGATGCATCGACATGCTATAGGCTATGTGATGATATGGGGTCTTGGAATTACAAACGATTGAAATTGGAATTTCATCAGAAGTTTTATCCTATGCATCTTGTTCATCGTGATCGCAATTATATATATAATTTTTGGCCTCGCGAAGGAGAAAGCATCGCTCAAGCTTGGGGGAGGCTTAAATCAATGTTATATTCATGCCCCAATCATGAGCTCTCAAGAGAAATGATTATTCAAAAATTTTATGCTCGGCTTTCTGGTAACAATCGCACAATGCTTGATACTTCTTGTGCTGGCTCTTTTATGATGAAGACTATTGAATTCAAATGGGATTTATTGGAAAGAATTAAACGCAACTCCGAAGATTGGGACCTCGACAATGGTAAGGAGTCAGGTATGACACCTAGTTTTGATTGTGTTAAATCTTTTATGGATACCGATATTTTTTGTAAATTTAGCACTAAATCTGGACTTGACTGTGAGATAGTAGCCTCTTTCTGTGAATCTTTTGCTGCTTATGTTGATCTCCCAAAGGAGAAGTGGTTTAAATATCATCCTCCCATAGAAGTAAAAGTAGTTGGACCTATTAAAGTTGAAGAAAAGACTATTACTTATAATGATCCTATTGTTCCTACTTCTTATATTAAGAAACCACCTTTCCCTGTTAGGATAAGGATCATGCTAAAGCTTCAACTGTGGTCCGTAAAAGCAATATTAAAACATATACACCTCCTGAGCAAGTTAAAGTTGAACCTAATGTTGCTATTGTTAAAGATCTCTTGTTTGATAATATAGATGGGCATGTTATTTATTTCTGTAATGAAACTGCTAGAATTGCTAAACCTCGTGATACAGATAAACCTAGACCTGTGCTAGGCATGCCTGTTATTTCTGTTAAAATAGGAGATCATTGTTATCATGGCTTATGTGATATGGGTGCCAGTGCTAGTGCAATACCTCACTCCTTATACAAAGAAATTATGCATGATATTGCACCTGTTGAGTTAGAAGATATTGATGTCACAATTAAACTTGCCAATAGAGATACTATTTCACCAATGGGAATTGTTAGAGATGTTGAAGTCTTGTGTGGGAAAACTAAATATCTTGCTGATTTTCTTGTTCTTGGTTCCCCACAAGATAGCTTTTCTCCCATTATATTTGGTAGACCCTTCCTAAATTCTGTTAATGCTACCATAGATTGCAAAAGAGATGTTGTTACTGTCGGTTTAGATGATATGACTCATGAATTTAATTTTTCTAAATTTAGTAGACAACATCGTGAAGAAGAATTGCCTAGTAAGGATGAAATTATTGGTCTTGCTTCTATTGCCGTACCTCCTAGTGATCCTTTAGAACAATATTTGCTAGACCATGAAAATGGTATGTTTAAGAATGAAAGAAGGGAATTAGATGAAGTATTCTTTAAATAGGAACCTATTCTGAAAAACAATTTACCTGTTGAAATCCTAGGGGATCCTCCTCCACCCAAGGGTGATCTCGTGTTTGAGCTTAAACCGTTACCTGGTACTCTTAAATATGCTTATCTTGATGAGAAAAAGATATATCATGTTATATCAGTGCTAACCTTTCAGAACATGAAGAAGAGAGATTATTAAAAACTCTGAAGAAGCACCATGCTGCTACTGGGTATACTCTTGATGATCTTAAGGGCATTAGTCCCACTCTATGCCAACATAAAATCAATTTGGAAGAAGATGCTAAACCAGTTCGTGATCATCAACGCCGACTGAATCCTAAAATGAAAGAAGTGGTAAGAAAGGAGATACTAAAGCTCCTTGAGGCAGGTATAATTTATCCCGTTGCTGATAGTAAGTGGGTAAGTCCTGTCCATTGTGTCCCTAAGAAGGGAGGTATTACGGTTGTTCCTAATGATAAAGATGAATTGATTCCTCAAAGAATTATTATAGGTTATAGGATGGTAATTGATTTCCGCAAATTAAATAAGGCTACAAAAAGGATCATTACCCCTTACCTTTTATCGATCAAATGCTAGAAAGATTGTCTAAACATACACATTTTTGCTTTCTAGATGGTTATTCTGGTATCTCTCAAATACCTGTGTCAGCCAAAGATCAATCAAAGACTACTTTTACATGCCCTTTTGGCACTTTTGCTTATAGACGTATGCCTTTTGGTTTATGTAATGCACCTGCTACCTTTCAAAGATGCATGATGGCTATATTCTTTAACTTCTGTGAAAAGATTTGTGAGGTTTTCATGGACGATTTTTCCGTCTATGGATCTTCTTTTGATGATTGCTTGAGCAACCTTGATCGAGTTTTGCAGAGATGTGAAGAAACTAATCTTGTCTTGAATTGGGAAAAGTGCCACTTTATGGTTAATGAAGGTATTGTCTTGGGGCATAAAGTTTCTGAAAGAGGTATTTGCATAAAGTTTCTGAAAGAGGTATTGAAGTTGATAAAGCCAAGGTTGATGCTATTGAAAAGATGCCATGTCCCAAGGACATCAAATGTATAAGAAGTTTCCTTGGTCATGCCGGTTTTTATAGGAGGTTCATTAAGGACTTCTCAAAAATTTCTCGGCCTCTGACTAATTTATTACAAAAAGATATACCATTTGTTTTCGATGATGATTGTGTAGAAGCATTTGAAATACTTAAGAAAGCATTGATCTCTGCACCTATTGTTCAACCATCTGATTGGAATTTACCCTTTGAAATTATGTGTGATGCTAGTGATTATGATGTAGGTGATGTTCTAGGACAAAGAGTTGATAAGAAACTAAATGTTATTCAATATGCTAGTAAAACACTAGACAATGCTCAAAGAAATTATGCTACTACTGAAAAAGAATTCTTAGCAGTTGTATTTGCTTGTGATAAGTTTAGACCTTATATTGTTGATTCTAAAGTAACTATTCACACCGATCATGCTGCTATTAAATATCTTATGGAAAAGAAAGATGCTAAACCTAGACTTATTAGATGGGTTCACTTGCTACAAGAATTTGATTTGCATATTGTTGATAGAAAAGGAGCTGAGAACCCCGTTGCAGACAACTTATCTAGGTTAGAAAATGTGCTTGATGACCCACTACCTATTGATGATAGCTTTCCTAATGAGCAATTGAATGTTACAAATGCTTCTCATACTGCTCCATGGTATGCTGATTATGCTAAGTACATTGTTGCTAAGTTTATACCACCTAGTTTCACATACCAGCAAAAGAAAAAGTTCTTCTATGATTTGAGGCATTACTTTTGGGATGACCCACATCTTTATAAAGAAGGAGTAGATGGTGTTATTAGACGTTGTGTACCTGAGCATGAATAGGAACATATCCTACGCAAGTGTCACTCTGAAGCTTATGGAGGACACCATGCTGGAGATAGGACTACACATAAGGTACTGCAATCTGTTTTTTATTGGCCTACTCTCTTCAAGGATGCCCGTAAGTTTGTTTTATCTTGTGATGAATATCAAATAATTGGTAATATTAGTAGATGTCAAGAAATCCCTATGAATTATTCACTTGTTATTGAACCATTTGATGTTTGGGGCTTTGACTATATGGGACCTTTTCCTTCCTCTAATGGTTATACACATATTTTAGTTGTTGTTGATTACGTTACTAAGTGGGTAGAAGCTATTTCAACTAGTAGTGTTGATCATAACACTTCTATTAAAATGCTTAAAGAAGTTATTTTTCCGAGGTTTGGAGTCCCTAGATATTTAATGACTGATGGTGGTTCACATTTTATTCATGGTGCTTTCCGTAAAATGCTTGCTAAATATGATGTTAATCATAGAATTGCATCTCCTTATCACCCTCAGTCTAGTGGTCAAGTAGAATTGAGTAATAGAGAACTCAAATTAATTTTGCAAAAGACTGTTAATAGGTCCAGAAACAATTGGTCCAAGAAACTTGATGCATTATGGGCCTATAGAACTGCATATAAAAATCCTATGGGTATGTCTCCGTATAAAATGGTCTATGGAAAAGCATGTCACTTACCTCTCGAACTAGAACACAAGGCTTATTGGGCTATTAAAGAACTCAACTATGATTTTAAACTTTCCGGTGAGAAGAGGTTATTTGATATTAGCTCACTTGATGAATGGAGAACCCAAGCCTATGAAAATGCCAAGTTGTTTAAAGAAAAAGTGAAAAGATGGCATGACAAAAGGATACAAAAGCATGAGTTTAATGTAGGTGATTATGTATTGCTATACAACTCTCATTTAAGATTTTTTGCAGGAAAACTTCTCTGTAAATGGGAAGGTCCTTACGTCATCGAGGAGGTTTATCGTTCCGGTGCCATAAAAATCAACAACTTCGAAGGCACAAATCTGAAGGTCGTGAACGGTCAAAGAATCAAACAATATATCTCAGGTAATCCCATAAATGTTGAAACCAATGTTATTGAAACTGTAACCCCGGGGGAATACATAAGGGACACTTTCTGGAACGTTTCAGACTCCGAAAAGGAATAGGTATGTGGTACGGTAAGTAAACCGACTCCAAAACAGTTTTTAAGGCAATATTTCTCCGTTTTGGAATATTTAGAAAAATAGAAAAATAAGCAGCAGTCCAGAAAGGACACGAGGGCTCCACGAGGGTGGAGGGCGCGCCCTACCCCCTCCTGGGCACCTCGTGTGCTCTCCGGACTCCATTTTCTTACAGTACACGTATTTTGGTCGGTAAAAATTCATTATATAACCTCCCGAAGGTTTTGACCCCTGTATCACGCAAATATTTTTTGTTCTTGTTTTGAGCTGTTGCTGCTGCAGATTAGAGCAAGATGTCTCCTCAAGAGTCAGTCGGGGAGAGCCGGGTGTCTCATCCGGCATCGGAACCAAGGGCGAACAGCGATGCTGACCACTTTGGGCCAGCAACGGAGGAAGAGATGGAGGCTAATTTGATGAGGATAGATGCCATGGAGGATCAAGAAGTCACTTCCAGCCTCCAAGCTGGATTCACAATGGGAGAACTGCAGATCTCAGCTATTCCAAACTCGGTTATCCCTTCCAATGTTAGATTTCTTTCTTATGAGAATATGAAAAAGAGTGTCACTGGTTCTCCCGCAGCTATGCAGCACCCTTGGGTGCAGGGAGCTTTGGCTATTACAGGAAAACTTCGAAAGGAAATAATGGACCTCAAGCAGCAAGTCACCAAGCTTGAGGAGGAGAATCGTATCTTGAGGGGCATCATCGCCAAGAACATCACATCACCATCCCCGAAAAGAGAGACATAATCACATGGGTATGGGCACTCCACTTGGCAACTGCCAAGCTTGTGGGAGTGCCCCGCTATCGTATCACCATCACTTTTATCTTTATCGTTTTTCTTAGTTCGATCCTTTTGGTAATATCTTGATCTAGTAGAATAAAAGTTCTTAGAGGGTGTTTGTTTCCAAGGACTTATTGGTTTAGGGACTTAAAAAAGTCCCTATAAGTCCCACCTAAACCAAACACAAGGGACTTATTGGGACTTATTGTGGTGATTTGGGACTTATCAAATAAGACTTTAAGGGAGGAGCTTATTGGGACGTATCCCGAGCCAGACCTACCCCGCGTCGCTCCAGGCTCGTTCCCCGCACGCCGCCTGCCTCTCGGTCCAATCGTTGTCGCCGCCCCGTCGCCGCCCCGCCTCTCGCCCCATCGCCGCCCGGCCTCTCGCCCCGTCGCCGCCGCTGCCCGGCCTCTCGCCCCGTCGCCGCCCCGCCTCTCGCCCCGTCGCCGCCGCCGCCCCGCCTCTCGCCCCGTCGTCGCCGCCGCCCGGCCTCTCGCCCCATCGCCGCCCTGACTCTCGCCCCGTCGTCGCCCCGTCGCCGCCCGACCTCTCGCCCCATCGCCGCCCCGTCGTCGCCCCGTCGCCGCCCCGCCTCTCGCCCCGTCGTCGCCCCGTCGCCGCCCCGCCTCGGTTCTGTCTGTCTCAGTTCATTGCAGCGGTGCCTCCAATCGCCGGACATGCCCTCTCCTGAGCCTCATTGCAGCGGTGCAACATGGACTTATAAGTACCTGTAAACAAACAGATAGGGACTCGGGACTTATAAGTCCCTGTAAACAAACAGGTAGGGACTTATGACTTATAAGTTGGGACTTAAAAAAGTCCTAGGACTTATGAAACAAACATGGCCTTAGTATGATGTAGTTGTGAGTTTTGCTTTATTATCCTTCTATGTAATCGAGTCCGTGAGCTATATAATAAAGATTAGTGTTGAGTCAAGGGCTTGATTGTTTTGCCATGATCCTAAGAGAATAAAAGAAAAGAGAAAGAATAAAAAAGAAACAAAGAGATCGTGTGAGTCTTATGGAGAGTAATGAGCTCACATACAAAAAGTATGATGAATAAAAGCTGTTGAGGGTTGACAAACATAGTTTTGGTCATCGTTGCAATTAATAGGAAGTAATAAAGAAAGAGAGGTCTTCAAATGTAAATATACTATCTTGGAAATCTTTTATGATTGTGAGCACTCATTAAAATATGACATGCTAAAGAGTTGACATTGGACAAGGAAGACAACATAATGGGTTATGTTTTCTTACATCTGAGATAAATTATATTGTCTTGGATCCTCCAACATGTTGAGCTTGCCTTTCCCCCTCATGCTAGCCAAATTCATTGCACCAAGTAGAAATACTACTTGTTCTTCCAAATACCCTTAAACCAGTTTTGCCATGAGAGTCCATCATACCTACCTATGGATTGAGTAAGATCCATCAAGTAAGTTGTCATCGGTGCAAGCAATAAAATTGCTCTCTAAATATGTATGATTGATTGGTGTGGTAGAAATAAGCTTTATACGATCGTGTGATATGGAAGTAATAAAAGCGGCAGACTGCATAATAAAGGTCCATATCACAAGTGGCAATATAAAGTGACGTTCTTCCGCATTAGGATTTTGTGCATCCAACCATAAAAGCGCATGACAACCTTTGCTTCCCTCTGCGAAGGGCCTATCTTTTACTTTTATCTCCTACATTGCATAAGAGTCATGGTGATCTTCACCCTTCCTTTTTCATTTTATCCTTTGGCAAGCACAATATGTTGGAAAGATCCTGGTATATATGGCTAATTAGATGTGAGTTTTTCGTGAACTATTACTATTGACATTACCCTTGAGGTAAAACATTGGGAGGCAAAACTATAACCCCCTATCTTTCTCTGTGTCCGATTAAAACTCCATACCCATAAGTATTGCGTGAGTGTCAGCAATTGTGAAAGACTATATGATAGTTGAGTATGTGGACTTGCTGAAAAGCTCTTATACATTGAGTCTTTCCTATGTTATGATAAATTGCAATTGCTCCAATGACTGAGATTATTGTTTGTTAGTTTTCAATGAAGTTTACGATTCATACTTGATATTGTGATTGAATTATTACTCTAGCATAAGAGATTATATGGCAATAATTATATAAGTTGTTGTTCTAAGAATGATCATGATGCCCTCATGTCTTTATTTTATTTTTATCGACACCTCTATCTCTAAACATGTGGACATATTTTTCGATTTTGGCTTTTCGCTTGAGGACAAGCGAGGTCTAAGCTTGGGGGAGTTGATACGTCCATTTTGCATCATGCTTTTATATCGATATTTATTGCATTATGGGCTGTTATTACACATTATGTCACAATACTTATGCATATTCTCTCTTATTTTACAAGGTTTACATAAAGAGGGAGAATGCCGGCAGCTCGGATTCTAGGCTGGAAAAGGAGCAAATATTAGAGACCTATTCTGCACAGCTCCAAAAGTCCTGAAACTTCACGGAAGATGTTTTCCAAATATATAAAAAATATTGAGCGAAAGAACTTCACCAGGGGGCCACACCCTGCCCACGAGGGTGGGGGCGCCCTACCCCTCTAGGCGCGCCCCCTACCTCGTGGGCCCCCTGGTGGCCCTCCGGTGACCATCTTCTGCTATATGGACTCTTTCGATGGGAAAAAATCATAAGCCATCTTCTCGAACGAAACTCTGCCACCACGAGGCAGAACCTTGGCGGAACCAATCTAGGGTGTTGGCGGAGCTGTTCTTCCAGGGAAACTTCCCTCCCAGAGGGGGAAATCATCGCCATCGTCATCACCAATGCTCCTCTCGTCGGGAGAGGGCAATCTCCATCAACATCTTCATCAGCACCATTTCATCTCAAAACCCTAGTTCATCTCTTGTATCCAATTCTTGTCTCCAAGTCCGAGATTGGTGCTAGTAGGTTGCTAGCAGTGTTAATTACTCCTTGTAGTTGATGCTAGTTGGTTTAATTGGTGGAAGATCATATGTTCAGATCCTATATGCATATTAATACCCCTTTGATTATGATCATGTTTATGCTTTGTGAGTAGTTACTTTTGTTCCTGAGGACATGGGAGAAGTCTTGCTATTAGTAGTCATGTGATTTTGGTATTCGTTCGATATTTTGATGAGATGTATGTTGTCTCTCCTCTAGTGGTGTTATGTGAACGTCGACTACATGACACTTCACCATTATTTGGGCCTAGAGGAAGGCATTGGGAAGTAATAAGTAGATGATGGGTTGCTAGAGTGACATAAGCTTAAACCCTAGTTTATGCATTGCTTCGTAAGGGGCTGATTTGGATCCATATGTTTCATGCTATGGTTAGGTTTACCTTAATAATTTTGTTGTAGTTGTGGATGCTTGCAATAGAGGTTAATCATAAGTGGGATGCTTGTCCAAGTAAGGGCAGCACCCAAGCACCGGTCCACCCACATACCAAATTATCAAAGTACCGAACGCGAATCATATGAACATGATGAAAACTAGCTTGACGATATTCCCATGTGTACTCGGGAGCGCTTTACATCATATAAGAGTTTGTCCAGGCTTGTCCTTTTCTACAAAAAGGATTGTGCCACCTTGCTGCACTTTATTTACTTTTGTTACTTGTTGCTCGTTACAAATTATCCTATCACAAAACTATCTGTTACCACTTATTTCAGTACTTGCAGAGAATACCTTGCTGGAAACCGCTTATCATTTCCTTCTGTTCCTCTTTGGGTTCGACACTCTTACTTATCGAAAGGACTATGATAGATCCCCTATACTTGTGAGTCATCAACGTCACGTATACCATGTTTACGAATTTTACTTCAGGGGGAAATTGTTTCTGACCCCCGGTATTCGATTGGCGAGTCTCTTCGTCATTGCTATCACTGGGTGGCCCCTTCCCCTTGTGTTCAGCATTAAGCTTGCCGGCTTATTTGAAGACCCAACAACTTCTGTTGGTGCGAGTAGTTGGTTTATCGGGGGTGCCATGAATCTGGCAGGGTCGATCTAGTATTTTGTCTAGATTGGATGGTCCGTCTCTATTTGCCTTGAATGGCTTTTTCCGTTGACTAGGTTTGGAGCCGCTGAATCCAGCGTTGACCGCCGTGTCTTGCGTTCTTTCGTTATGATTGCGACTTTTGTGTTTATTGCGTCCTGGCTTGCCGTTGCCGTCTCGGACTTCGGAAGTGCCTGGATCGCTGGTGATGTTGCTTCTACGAGCGAGCCAACTATCTTCTCCCGTGCAAAAGCGGGTCATTAGAGCGGTAAGGGCTGCCATGGACTTCGGTTTTTCTTGACCGAGGTGGTGGGCGAGCCACTCATCCCGGACGTTGTGTTTGAAGGCCCGAGGGCTTCGGCGTCCGGACAATCGACAATTTGGTTCTTTTTAATTAGGAATCCAGTCTGGAGCTTACTGGCTGACTCTCTGGGCTGCTGGATGATGTGACTTAAGTTATCGGCATCTGGTGGCCGGACATATGTACCTTGGAAGTTATCACGAAAGGCGTCTTCCAGGTCTTCCCAGCTGCTAACAGAGTTCTCTGGAAGGTTGTTTAGCCAATGTTGCGCTGGTCCCTTTAGTTTTAATGGGAGGTATTTGACAGCGTGGAGATCATAACCGCAGGCCATGTGGATATGGAGAAGAAAATCTCCGATCCATACCGCGGGATTTGTTGTTCCATCGTATGATTCAATATTCATGGGTTTAAACCCTTCTGGGAATTCGTGCACCATTACTTCATCAGTGAAGCAAAGAGGGTGTGCGGCGCCTCTATATCGGGCCACATTGCGACATAGCTCAGATGGAGTCCGTCTGCGGCATTCGGCCTGTGCGTGATTAAGCTTGTCACGTCCGAATAGATTGCCATCATCACGTGTCGGGGCACACCCCCGCGATCCGTAGATTGATCTGGTATGTCCTCCTCTGCTATCCAGGTCCTACCGAAGGTCATATGTATATGCCCGAGCTGTTTTATCCCTGCCTTTATAGAAAGGTTGTATGGGCTGGTTTTCGGCTTGAGTTGTCGCTTTGTCCCGGCAATGTAGTGGTCGGTCAGCCGCATTGTGCGCTGATGGCACGGGCTCTGGCGCCTCGTCATCGAATTGGGGTAGTAATTTTCGCTTCGGGTAACTTTTGAGTGGTCGCTCGAGGCCGTATTCCTCGGCTGCCAGAACATTAGTCCATCTATCATTGAGCAGATCTTGATTAGCTTGAAGCTGTTGCTACTTGTTTTTCAGGCTCCTTGTGGTGGCTATTAGCTAGCGCTTAAATCGCTCCTGCTCGAGAGGTTCCTCAGGCATGATAAAATCCTCATTGCCGAGGATCACCTCACCCTCGGATAGTGGAAGATAATTAATGTCCTCCGAGTCTTCGTGCACGGCCTGTTCATCAGGGCTGACTCGCCCATCTTCCCATTCATCCTGTTCGGAAATTGGCTCAACGGGGGCTTTATTGTCTTCGGCATCGTCTAGAGTATTGTTTTCTCATGTGCTGGTATTGCTGCCTTTTTCACGGCGTGACTTAGAGCGGCACCGCAGTCGTCGGCGCTTTGGCTGTGTCTCGGGAGGTTTATCTTCAACTGGGTCTTCTTTGTCATTGACGTTAACTTCTTTGGGTGTGTCCACCATGTATACGTCATAGGAGGTGGCCGTCCAGCGCCCGGTAAATGGTGGGTTTTGGGCCTGTTCCTCTTCGGCATCGTCGTCCATACCGTCGATGTCTCCAGAGTCGTAGTCGAGCTTGTCGGTTAGATCTTCGACAGTGGCTATTGATACGTCTCCAACGTATCTATAATTTTTGATTGCTCCATGCTATTATATTATCTGTTTTGGATGTTAATGGGCTTTATTTTACACTTTTATATCATTTTGGGGACTAACCTATTAACCGGAGGCCCAGACCAAATTGCTGTTTTTTTGCCTATTTCAGTGTTTCGCAGAAAAGGAATATCAAACGAAGTCCAAACGGAATGAAACCTTCGGGACCATGATTTTCTCAACAAACATGATCGAGGAGACTTGGAGTGGGCATCAAGAAACAATCAAGGAGGCCACGAGGCAGGGGGGTGTGCCTACCCACCTGGGCGCGCCCTCCACCCTTGTGGGCCCCTTGTTGCTCCACCGACCTACTTCTTCCTCCTATATAAGTCAACGTACCCCGCAAACATCCAGGAGCACCACGAAAACCTAATTCCACCGCCGCAACCTTCTGTACCCGAGAGATACCATCCTGGGGCCTTTTCCGAAGCTCCGCCAGAGGGGGCATTGATCACGGAGGGCCTCTACTTCAACTCCATGGCCTCTCTGGTGATGTGCGAGTAGTTTACTTCAGACCTTCGGGTCCATAGTTATTAGCTAGATGGCTTCTTCTCTCTCTTTGGATCTCAATACAAAGTTCTCCTAGATCTTCTTGGAGATCTATTCGATGTAATCTTCTTTTGCGGTGTGTTTGTCGAGATCCGATGAATTGTGGGTTTATGATCAAGTTTATCTATGAACAATATTTGATTCTTCTCTGAATTCCTTTATGTATGATTGGTTTATCTTTGCAAGTCTCTTCGAATTATTAGTTTGGTTTGGCCTACTAGATTGATCTTTCTTGCAATGGGAGAAGTGCTTAGCTTTGGGTTCAATCTTGCGGTGTCCTTTCCCAGTGACAGCAGGGGCAGCAAGGCACGTATTGTATTGTTGCCATCAAGGATAAAAAGATGGGTTTTATATCATATTGCATGAGTTTATCCCTCTACATCATGTCATCTTACTTAAAGCATTACTCTGTTCTTATGAACTTAATACTCTAGATGCATGCTGGATAGCGGTTGATATGTGGAGTAATAGCAGTAGATGCAAAATCGTTTCAGTCTACTTGTCACGGATGTGATGCCTATATACATGATCATACCTAGATATTCTCATAATTATTCGCCATTCTATCAATTGCTCGATAGTAATTCATTTACCCACCGTAACACTTATGCTCTTGAGAGAAGCTACTAGTGAAACCTATGCCCCCCGGGTCTATCTTCCATCATATTAATCTTCCAACACTTAGTTATTTCTATTACCATTTATTTTACTTGGCATCTTTATTTCTCTTTATCATAAAAATACCAAAAATATTATCTTATCATACATATCAGATCTCACTCTCGTAAGTGACAGGTGAAGGGATTGACAACCCCTTTATCGCGTTGGTTGCGAGGTTCTTATTTGTTTGTGTAGAAGCATGGGACTCGAGCGTTATCTCCTACTGGATTGATACCTTGGTTCTCAAAAACTGAGGGAAATACTTACGCTACTTTACTGCATCACCCTTTCCTCTTAAAGGGAAAACCAACGCAGTGCTCAAGAGGTAGCAAGAAGGATTTCTGGCGCCGTTGCCGGGGATTCGCGCCAAGTCAAGTCAAGATTTGACTCCCGACAACGAGGCATTTCTGGCGCCGTTGCCGGGGAGTCTATGCACAAGTCAAGACATACCAAGTACCCATCACAAACTCTTATCCCTCGCATTACATTATTTGCCATTTGCCTCTCGTTTTCCTCTCCCCCACTTCACCCTTGCCGTTTTATTCACCCTCTCTTTTTTGTTCGCCTCCCTCTTTCTTTTGCTCCTCGCACTTTCTGCCGTTATGTCTAAAATTGGGGAAATTATTGTCGATATGGAAAATAATAATAACATGGAAAATTCTGATGCTCCTGCTGAAGAACCCCCTATCCTACATACAAAAAAATTCTGAATCGGTAGTGGTAATATTATTGGAAAAGGAGTTATCGAAGATTTCTTTACTTGTGCCGGTGCTTTGCCTTCTATGGGTAGTTCTGTTCTTCATAGAACTAGTAGTCTTGCAGACGCTATCGCCATGCTTGTAGTTGAACTTGAAAGGCAATTTATGCACATGCATCCTTGCATACAAAGGATTTTCCTAGAATTTTCTAATATTGGGCATTCTTTTGTTAAGCGTGTCGCTACTATCTTTTTGGCTCATGAGTTCAAAATTATAATAAAAGAAGCCAAAGAAATATTTGGGCACTATAGGGTGGACGTTGGCCGTCCTCCCATAGAGGCAATCCTCTTTGATCAAGAGGAAATAATGCACTTTCAATCTTTAGACTTTGTTACTTTTAATGAGAACCATAGAAAAAGGTTCCTACCAATGTTCTAGTTGATAGAATTTACGAACTTAATAATGATTTTGCTATTCGAAATAATGAGCTAGGATATTCTCTCGAGTATAGGCTCACGAAGTTTTTTCAAAAGAATGCTTATAATGATGAATTGGTTGTGCAATATGAAGGGCCAAAGGAGGAACCTATACCTCCCAAAATTGATCTTGGGGACTTCTGTCCCATCAAATTTAGCCCTTTTGATTAATTTTGCTTGCCTCAAAGAAAACTTGCTGCTGAACATAGAGAATATAAAATGAGTTTTCGTGATCTATCCTATTATTATGGCAATACCCAGATCTATCCTTGCTTTTATGCCTAGCGAGGGGCGTTAAAAAATAGCGCTTGTTGGGAGGCAACCCAATTTTATTGTTATTCCTTGCTTTTTGCTCATGTTTAGTAATAAATAATTTATCTAGCTTCTGTTTTGGTTGTGTTCTTTGTGTTTAATTAGTGTTTGTGCCAAGTAGAACCGTTGGGAAGACTTGGGGAAAGTCTTTTTGATCTTGCTGTAAAAAACAGAAACTTTAGCGCTCACGAGAATTGCTTCCATTTTTATTTGGAGAGTGCTATTTAGTTAATTATTTTTGCAGATGATTAATAGATAAATTCCTCACGTCCATAAATTTATTTTACAATTTTTGGGGTTCCAGAAGTTTGCGTTAGCTACAGATTACTACAGACTATTCTGTTTTTGATAGATTCTGTTTTTCGTGTGTTGTTTGCTTATTTTGATGAATCTATGGCTAGTAAAAGAGTTTATAAACCATAGAGAAGTTGGAATACATTAGGTTTAACACCAATATAAATCAAGAATGATTTCATTACAGTACCTTGAAGTGGTGTTTTGTTTTCTTTCGCTAACGGAGCTCACGAGATTTTCTATTTTGAGTTTTGTGTTGTGAAGTTTTCAAGTTTTGGGTAAAGATTTGATGGATTATGGAACAAGGAGTGCCAAGAGCCCAAGATTGGGGTTGCCCATGGAACCCCAAGGTAATCTAAGGACACCAAAAATCCTAAGCTTGGGGATTCCCCGGAAGGCATCCCCTCTTTCGTCTTCGTCTATCGGTAACTTTACTTGGAGCTATATTTTTATTCACCACATGATATGTGTTTTGCTTGGAGCATCTTGTATGATTTGAGTATTTGCTTTTTAGTTTACCACAATCATCCTTACTGTACACACCTTTTTTGAGAGACTCACATGATTTGAAATTTATTAGAATACTCTATGTGCTTCACTTATATCTTTTGAGCTATATAATTTTTGCTCTAGTGCTTCACTTATATCTTAAAGAGCACGACGGTGGTTTTATTTTATAGAAATAATTGATCTCTCATGCTTCACTTATATTATTTTGAGAGTCCTTTAGAACAACATGGAAATTTGCTTTTAGGAATAATATAAAAACTTTCATAGAAATGCATTGAATACTATGAGAAGTTTGATACTTGATAATTGTTTTGAGATATGGAGATGGTGATATTAGAGTCATGACAGTTGAGTACTTGTGAATTTGAGAAATACTTGTGTTAAAGTTTGTGATTCCCATAGAATGCACGTATGGTGAACCGTTATGTGATGAAGTCGGAGCATGATTTATTTATTGATTGTCTTCCTTATGAGTGGCGGTCGGGGACGAGCGACGGTCTTTTCCTACCAATCTATCCCCCTAGGAGCATGTGCGTAATACTTTGCTTTGATAACTTGTAGATTTTTGCAACAAGTATATGAGTTCTTTATGACTAATGTTGAGTCCATGGATTATACGCACTCTCATCCTTCCACCATTGCTAGCCTCTCTAGTATCACGCAACTTTCGCCGGTACCTTAAACCCACCATATACCTCCCTCAAAACAGCCACCTTACCTACCTATTATGGCATTTCCATAGCCATCCCGATATATATTTCCATGCAACTTTCCACCATTTCGTTATTATGACACGCTTCATCATTGTCATATTGCTTGCATGATCATGTAGTTGACATCGTATTTGTGGCAAAGCCACCATTCATAATTCTTCATACATGTCACTCATGCATCATTGCACATCCCGGTACACCGCCGGAGGCATTCACATAGAGTCATATTTTGTTCTAAGTATTGAGTTGTAATTCTTGAGTTGTAAGTAAATAAAGTGTGATGATCATCATTATTAGAGCATTGTCCCAAGTGAGGAAAGGGTGATGAAGACTATGGTTCCCCCACAAGTCGGGATGAGACTCTGGACGAAAAATAAAAAAAGGGAAAAAAGAGAAAGGCCATAAAAAAGGCCCAAAAAAGAGAGAAAAGAGAGAAGGGACAATGCTACTATCCTTTTTCCACACTTGTGCTTCAAAGTAGCACCATGATCTTCATGATAGAGAGTCTCCTATAATATCACTTTCATATACTAGTGGGAATTTTTCATTATAGAACTTGGCTTGTATATTCCAATGATGGGCTTCCTCAAAATACCCTAGGTCTTCATGAGCAAGCGAGTTGGATGCACACCCACTTAGTTTCTTTTGTTGAGCTTTCATATACTTATAGCTCTAGTGCATCCATTGCATGGCAATCCCTACTCACTCACATTGATATCTATTGATGGGCATCTCCATAGCCCATTGATACGCCTAGTTGATGTCAGACTATCTTCTCCTTTTTTTGTCTTCTCCACAACCACCATTCTATTGCACATATAGTGCTATATCCATGGCTCACGCTCATATATTGCGTGAAGATTGAAAAAGTTTGAGAACATCAAAAGTATGAAGCAATTGCTTGGCTTGTCATCGGGGTTGTGCATGATTTAAATATTTTGTGTGGTGAAGATAGAGCATAGCCAGACTATATAATTTTGTAGGGATAACTTTCTTTGGCCATGTTATTTTGAGAAGACATGATTTCTTAGTTAGTGTACTTGAAGTATTATTATTTTTATGTCAATATTAAACTTTTATCTTGAATCTTTCGGATCTGAACATTCATGCCATAATAACGAAAAATTACATTGAGAAATATGTTAGAAAGCATTCCACATCAAAAATTCTTCTTTTATCATTTACCTACTCGAGGACGAGCAGGAATTAAGCTTGGGGATGCTTGATACGTCTCCAATGTATCTATAATTTGTTATTGCTCCATGCTATTATATTATCTGTTTTGGATGTTAATGGGCTTTATTTTACACTTTTATATCATTTTTGGGACTAACCTATTAACCGGAGGCCCAGCCCCAATTGTTATTTTTGCCTATTTCAGTGTTTCATAGAAAAGGAATATCAAATGAAGTCCAAACGGAATGAAACCTTCGGGAATGTGATTTTCTCAACAAACGTGATCGAGGAGACTTGGAGTGGGCGTCAAGAAACAATCGAGGAGGCCACGAGGTAGGGGGCGCGCCTACCCCCCTGGATGCGCCCTCCATCCTCATTGGCCCCTCGTCGCTCCATCGACCTACTTCTTCCTCCTATATAAGTCCACGTACCCCGCAAACATCCAGGAGGAGCCAAAACCCTAATTCCACCGCCGTAGCTTTCTGTATCCACGAGATCCCATCTTGGGGCCTGTTCTGGAGCTCCGCCGGAGGGGGCATCCATCACGGAGGTCTTCTACATCAACACCATAGCCTCTCCGATGAAGTGTGAGTAGTTTACCTCAAACATTCGGGTCCATAGTTCTTAGCTAGATGGCTTCTTCTCTCTTTTTGGATCTCAATAGAATGTTCTCCCCCTCTCTTGTGGAGATCTATTCGATGTAATCTTCTTTTTGCGGTGTGTTTGTTGAGAACGATGAATTGTGGGTTTATGATCAAGATTATCTATGAACAATATTTGAATCTCCTCTGAATTCTTTTATGTATGATGGGTTATCTTTGCAAGTCTCTTCGAATTATCAGTTTGGTTTGGCCTACTAGATCGATCTTTCTTGCAATGGGATAAGTGCTTAGCTTTGGGTTCAATCTTGCGGTGTCCTTTCCCAGTGATAGTAGGGGCAGCAAGGCACGTATTGTATTGTTGCCATCAAGGATAACAAGATGGTTTTTTTATCATATTGCATGAATCTATCCCTCTACATCATGTCATCTTGCTTAAGGCGTTACACTGTTTTCATGAACTTAATACTCTAGATGTATGCTGGATAGCGATCGATGAGTGGAGTAATAGTAGTAGATGTAGGCAGGAGTCGGTCTACTTGTCTTGGACGGGATGCCTATATACATGATCATACCTAGATATTCTCATAACTATGCTCAATTATGTCAATTGCTCAATAGTAATTTGTTTACCCACCGTAAAATACTTATCCTCTTGAGAGAAGCCACTAGTGAAACCTATGGCCCCCGAGTCTATCTTCATCATATTAATCTTCCAATACTTAGTTATTTCCTTTCCTTTTTTTACTTTGCTTTTATTTTACTTTGCATCTCTATCATAAAAATACCAAAAATATTATCTTAGCATATCTATCAGATCTCACTCTCGTAAGTGATCGTGAAGGGATTGACAACCCCTTATCGCATTGGTTGCAAGGTTCTTGATTGTTTGTGCAGGTACTAGGTGACTTGAGTGTTGTCTCCTACTGGATTGATACCTTGGTTCTCAAAACTGAGTGAAATACTTACGCTACTTTGCTGTATCACCATTTCCTCTTCAAGGGAAAACCAACGCATGCTCAAGATGTAGCAATGACTCAGGAACCACTTTATCCTGAGGGACACCCAAAAATAATTGAACAAGACTCACAAAGAGCCAACACTTGTGCACCTAGTTCTTCTAGAAAGAAAAAGAAAAGGAAAAATGATAGGACTTTGCATACTTCTAGTGAACCTGAAATAGAAAAACCTCCTGATAAAGATAATGAAACTTCTATCTCTGATGTTGAAACTCAATCTGGTAATGAACACTCACCTAATGATAATGAAAAAGATAATGATGAGGTTCATGAAGACTCTCAACCAACCAATGAAAAAGAACCAGATAATGATGTTGAGATAGAACCACATGTTCATCTTGATAACCCACAACCTAAAAATAAAAGATATGACAAAAGAGACTTTGTTGCTACAAAACACAGTAAAGAAAGAGAACCAGGGGTTCAAAAACATATGCCTTTTCCACCCAAGTCAACTAAAAAGAATGATGATAAAGAATTTGAACGCTTTGCTGAAATGCTGAGGCCAGTCTTTTTGTGTACTCGCTTGACTGGTATCTTGAAAATGCCTCCTTATGCAAAGTAAATGAAAGACATCATCACAAATAAGAGAAAAATACCGAAAGCTAAAATCTCCACTGTGCTTGCTAATTATACTTTTAAAGATGGAGTACCTAAGAATCTTGGAGATCCAGGAATACCAACTATACCGTGCTCTATCAAAAAGAATTATGAAAACTGCCTTGTGTGATTTAGGAGATGGTGTTAGTGCTATGCCTTTCTCTTTCTATAAAAGACTTGACTTGAATAAACTCTCACCTACTGAAATATCTTTGCAAATGGCTAACAAAACAACTGCCATACCAATCGGTATCTATGAGGATGTGCCGTTGTTGTTATGTTACTATTTTGACTGATTTGTTATACTTGAGTGCCAAGATGACAGCATGTCGATTTTGTAGTATTCTTGAATACTGATGGCTATTATGATTGAATAAAGCAAGGTCACTTTTCATATAATGGAATTGAGCATACGAGTGCATTTAACTCCATATAAGAAAGAATGATTCAATAATGGTACCGAATGTGTTATTTGAAATTTCTCTGACATCACTAATGGAATGCTCAAGATAATCTACTTTGACGTAAAAGAATTGAATGCTTATTTGTCAGTTTGAGGTAAAGATTGATATGCCATTAGGTAACTGTCACATCCCTAGTCTGGTATGACCTAGACTAGCTAGCCATTTGTGCATCATATTTAAATTTCATTTAAATTTGAAATGAGGATTGGTGGAACCCTCAGAATCATTTTTGAAAATGACCCAAATAAAAATTTCTCCAAAAGGGTCCAAGAAAATGCTCATGTTGCTCCCTGAAAATATTGGACAGAGATAAAAATCAAAACAATATTTTAGGAGCTCATGGATATTTATTTTGGCCATTTGGATTAATTCGATAAATATTTGCATTGGAAATATATTAGTTATATATATTAATATATGTCCAAAAATTGTGCCTTTTGTTGAGGAGCTCTGGAATAATACCATTAGCCCCTACAAAAATTGGCATAAGCAAATAAAATGGTTTAGTATTTTTATTAAACCAAACAAATGCCAGAAAAGTAGAAAAGAAAACAAAATTAGAAAAAAATGCCTACCTGTGCTCACCTGAGGCCTGGCACTGTGCGGCCCAGCTGGCCGGCCCAGCCGACTGGCTAGTGCCAGTCGTCCTCCACCTCCCGCCAGGAGGCCAGGGGCGTGTGGCCGACGCGTGCGCACCGCCGTGCCGCCACGGCACCTGCCTGCCTGTCCTCCCCCTCGACGCCTGGACGTCCGGAACGTCGCCACGCGCTGCCCCGCACCGCTCTCACTCCCTCTCGCTCTCCCTCCTCCCTGGTTCTCTCTTCCCCGAGCGCACCCGAGCGCTGCCGCCGCCATCGCTCACCGTCGCCATGGCCACCAGCCCTCCCTAGTCGCACCAGCGTGTCCAAGAGAACCGCCTCGGCTCCGTCTTCTTCCTCGATGCCCCACGCAACCGGGGACGCACCACAGCGCCTGCACCGTCCTCGTCTTCAACCTCGGCCGTCCGAGATCGTCTTCGCCGCCCTGCTCTGCTACGGCCTTCCCCGAGCAAGCTGACCAGCCCATCGACCTCCTCGTGAGCCTCTGCTTCGAACCCCTCTCCTCCTCCTCGCGATTACGCCGTCTAGGCCTCAGTTCCGCCATGGCCGAAGCTCGCCTCCGCTCGAGCTTGTCGCCGGCGTTGCTCCGGCGACCCTTTGGCCACGCCAGTGCACCTAGCACTCTCGCCGCACCTCGTAGTGCCCCGCCAGCGTTTTAGTTCGTGCGTTAGCACGCTGCAGCCGCGCCCCTGAACACAGCCGAACTCCGGCAGCCGCAAACATGGTCGCCGACGTCGTTCTCGGCCACCCCAGCTCTGGCCGAGGGCACTGCTCGACGCGCCGCATCGCCAGCTCTTCGAAGAGCCTAAACACGCCTCGAACGGAGCCCTGTGGGTGATTTCCGCGGCGTTCCGCCGTCTCGGGCCTCGCCGGCGGCTAAACGCCGGCGAGTCGACCGGGTTAGACCCCCTGTTGACCCAGATTTGACCCGTGTGGGTCAATGACAGGTGGGGCCCGGCCCTGCTAATTTTAGTTTAGGATTAGTTTAGCAACTAATTATCTCTGTTAACTAACTGTGACACTGACAGTGGGCCCCAGCGCCACTAACTTTTAATTAGGATTAAATTAACCCCTGTTTAACCCCCCTGTCACTGACGTGTGGGCCCCACACGTCAGGTTTGACCCCAGCCAGCTGCAGTTGACCGCTGACGTCATAATGATGTCATGCTGACGCAATATATGATTTCTGGATTTAAATTTAATCAGAAAATTCCAGAAATTGTTTTAAACTTCAAAAATTCATATCAAATCAACCGTAGCTCAGATTAAAATAATTTATATATGAAAAATTATCAGAAAAATGCAATCTTTCCATCTGTACTAGTTTCATGCATGACAAACCAACTTATACATGCTGAAGATGAGAAAACACATTATGGCATATATAGGAGCTTAATTTGGAGATGCATTTGAACCTTTGGTTCAAATGGACTTCAAATCAAATGATTACTAGTTGCATTAGCTCAAACAGCATCACATCTACATGCCATGTTCATGCATCATATTGTTGCATATGATTGTGTTTGATTGCCGACACTGTTCCTTCTCGATAGGTCCTGCTCCGGAGTCTGTTCCAGAGTACCTGTCTGTGAAGCAGTGCCTCCTCTGTTGATTTACCAGGCAAGCAAACCCCCTTGTTCATTTCGATAAAACCCTACTCTCTCGCTCCTGCTCTCAGTTATTGCATTAGGACAACAACGATTCATCTGCTACTTTGTGCTGCGGTAGTTGAACCCATTCCTCTGCATGACCTGTCATTGCCACAGTAAATAGTTGAAACCCACTAGCATGTGTAGGAGTTGATTGAAGCCATGTTGTGTTCCTACCATGCTATGCCTGCTATTGCTTAGAGTTGTGTCAGGTCTGGTTCATTGGGAATGAATTGGAGTGTTACGATATGTTCTGATGCTGAGAGTGAAGTGTGTGAACACGATTTGGTAAAGGTAGCGGTGAGAGGCCATGTAGGAGTACATGGTGGGTTGTCTCACTGGAACCGTCCTTAAGCACTGAGTTCTATGTATGTTGTCCAATGACTCGATACTACCACACATTGGGTTCCGGTAACTCGACCCCTCTCGACTTATTAACCAACTTGATCTCTGTCCAGGAGTCGCAACTAGTTTCTGGTGTTTGTAGGTAGTGCTATTTTTCTACCAAGTGGCACCCGGCAGGGTGGGCTTGGGACAGACTAGGCACACGTGGCCTGGTGTACCGAGTGGCACCCGGATGGTGGGCTCGGGAACCCTGTACACATCGTTTGGGGCCGTGAGCGACACCCCGGCCGGATCTCCTTGCGGATGGAACCCGAATAGGCGATAAACCTGGACTAGAGTCTTGTGTGGTTAGTCAGGTCGTGGCCGACACCCTCGCCAGGCTTCCGCTTGAAGGTTGCCGAGATACATGACGTGTACATGGCGGTAAGTGGCGAGAGCGTGTGTGAAGAAGTACACCCCTGCAGGGTTAACATGATCTATTCGAATAGCCGGGTCCGCGGTTATGGACTTCTTGGATGCTTACATGGTACATAGACAACTTGAAGTGGATACTCTAAAATGCTCAAGACAAGTGTGAGTGCTATGGATGGCCTTCTCGTAGGGAGACGGGGATGAATCCATAGTAGTGTATTGTGTGGTGATTAGTGGACTCGTGTACGTTGTCTCACCTCCAGAGTTTCTGGTAGTCGTAGAACAGGATAGCCACAGAGTCAAAGCTGGCTTGCTGCAACTAAACCCCACATTACCCTCTTGATACAAATGCATGTATGATAGGATCTGATGTAAGTCTTGCTGAGTACCTTTGTACTCATGTTGCTTTATTTATGTTTTTGCAGCGGAGACTTCGGTCTTACTAGTGTTCTCGTGGACTTCGACTAGTAGCTAGTACCTCAGCTACGATCTTGATCGGATGTTGTAGATAGTCAGGCTCTTCAGCCTTTTTCATTTGTAGATGTCTGTACCCAGACATGTAATGCTTCCGCTTGTTGCTTGTATGCTCTGTATGATGGGTCTTGTGACCCCTGTTTGCAATAAATGCTATGATGGCTCTTCTGAGCCTTTATCTATATGAGTTGTTGAGTTATGCTGTGATGCCATGTTGTACAGCACATACTTGCATGTTATGCGTACGTGTAATGTGTATTGCTATGTGTGGGATCTGACTATCTAGTTGTTTATCCTTAGTAGCCTCTCTTACCGGGAAATGTCTCCTAGTGCTTCCACTGAGCCCTGGTAGCTTGCTACTGCTCCGGAACACTTAGGCTGGCCGGCATGTGTCCTTCTTCGATCCTGTGTCTGTCCCTTCGGGGAAATGTCACGCGATGAATACCGGAGTCCTGCTAGCCCGCTACAGCCCGGTTCACCGGAGTCCTGTTAGCCCAGTGCTACAGCCTGGATTCACTCGCTGATGACCGACACGTTCGATGCTGGGTCATGGATGCCTGTCCCTGTAAGTTAGTGCCACTTTGGGTTTACGACTAGCCATGTCAGCCCGGGCTCTTTATCATATGGATGCTAGCGACACCATCATATACGTGTGCCAAAATGCGCAAACGGTCCCGGGCAAAGGTAAGGCGACACCCGTGGGGATACCGTGCGTGAGGCCGCAAAGTGATATGAGGTGTTACATGCTAGATCGATGTGGCATTGAGTCGGGGTCCTGACAGCGCTGGTATCAGAGCCTGACTGCCTGTAGGATTACCAAGCCAAACTGGTCGAAGTTGAGTCTAGAAAATCTTTAGTTATGTAAGGGAATTTATTGTGGGATGGAACGTAAGGCTCTTTTTACTCCTTATACCTCATGGCCTTCTGATCTGAGTCATCCTATCTTTCCTACGGGGTTAAGGAACTAGGCTTTCTCTTCCGTCTATCAGGATCACGTGTTACTACTCCGTAGTCCCATAGGATTGGTTGATCAGAGTCATACCCCAGTTTTCGAGTATTTCCGGTGTAGTCTGTTTAGTATGATCTCAGAACCTTGAGTAATGTTGATGAGTATGTTACCACCCCATTTTTTAGTAGGATGTCTCATTCTGAGCATTTTACTGCCGTTATGCTGCCGGAATTTTCCTAGAAGTTCGAGAGATACTAATTCCTTGTCCTACATTCTATAGCCTATAGATTGATGCTGATTCCGTCCTTGGTTCGTTTCTCAGGATGTCATCTAAGTTCTATTGTTCGTAGCCAGAACCATGGAGATGGTAGGGATGAGGATCCTCCCGACCAGCCTTCGTTGACAGAGTTCATGTTAGAGATGGAGAGGAACAAGCGTGAGTCTAACCGTTTGTTGGCACGTATCGAGGAGAACACCGCACATCAGTTCAAAAGGTCTGCTACCATTCATGACTTCATTCGCTTGCACCCACCTACCTTTCATCATTCCATCGAGCCACTCGATGCAGATGACTGGCTCCGTAGCATCACTCATAAGCTGCGTTCCGCGAGCGTAGCTGAAGATGACAAGGTCACTTATGCCACATACCACCTGGAAGGTCCTGCTAGTCTTTGGTGGCAGAACTATGAGGCTATGCTTCCAGCTGGCCAGATTCCTACCTGGAAGGATTTCACTGAGGCTTTTCGCGAGCATCACATTCCCCAGGCCCTCATTGATCGCAAGAGAGAAGAGTTCTGTAGTTTCACCCAGAGTAAGATGGCTGTTGATGCTTACAGCAGAGAGTTTGAGAACCTCGCCCGCTATGCCACAGAAGAAGTGTCCACGGACGCCAAGAAGCAGGCTAGGTTCCGGAAGGGTCTCAACCCCAAGTTGCGTCGTGATCTCCACCTGCATCATTGTGATACATTCCAAGCTCTTGTGAACAAGGCCATCAATGCAGAGACAGCTCAGCTCACTTACGAGGAGTCTCGTAAGCACACCCGTGATTTGGGATCCTCCTCTGGCTCTAGTTCCCAGAAGCGCCGGATTTGGGTTCCAAACTCCGCTCTTCCTTCCGGATATACACCGAGGCCATCCTATGTGGTGCCTTCCCCAGCTCAGTCATATGTTCCACCCAGGCCTACTGGTAGACCGCTTGTCAGTGCGGGTCCACGTCCAACCTCAGGGACTTGCTTCACATGCGGGAAGCCAGGACACTATGCACGTGATTGCTCTCAGACTAGTTATGCTCCACCCCAGCCCGAGAAGACTGTTGGCTGTGTTAAGCCATCACGCAAGATGATCAGTGTCAAGTCAGTTCCCACTGAACGTGGACGTGTGCATCACGTCTCAGCTAAAGACGCTCATGATGATCCAGATGTCGTTCTTGGTACACTCCTTGTCAATTGTCACCCAGCATCAGTTCTATTCGATACTGGAGCATCTCACTCCTTCATTTCTGAAGGCTATGCTCGTTTGCACGACATGTCATTTTGTGATATGCCAACTCCGCTTGAAATCCAAACCCCAGGGTCTAGATGGCAGACCACCAGAATCAGCCATGGTAACGAAATCCTTGTTGATAGACTTGTATTCCTTGCATCACTTGTAGCCCTCAAGTCCTCAGATATTAACATCATCTTGGGTATGGACTGGATGACAGCTCATCATGCCAAGATTGATTGTTACACAAGATCTGTTCAGCTTACACACCCATCTGGCAAGATAGTCACCGTCTCCACTAGAGTTGCAAAGCGTCAGCTCTATTCTCTTAATGCCAGCCCTCTTCCAGACCTTGAAGATATCCCGGTAGTCCGTGACTTTCCGGATGTCTTTCCAGAGGAACTGCCAGGTGTTCCACCTGACAGAGATGTAGAGTTCGTCATAGATCTTATCCCAGGAACAGCTCCAATCTCCAGGAGACCTTACAAGATGGCACCCTTAGAACTAGCCGAGCTTAAGAAACAACTTGATGAGTCCTTGCAAAAGGGTTTCATCCGTCCTAGTTCTTCTCCTTGGGCTTGCCCCGTCCTCTTTGTCAAGAAGAAAGATGGTACGGACCGGATGGTTGTAGATTATCGTCCCGTTAATTTGGTCACGATAAAGAACAAGTATCCGCTCCCCAGGATCAACGACCTGTATGATCAGCTCGCTGGATCCTCAGTCTTCTCCAAGATGGATTTGAGGTTAGGATACCACCAAATTAAGATCAGAAACGGGGACATTCCCAAGACAGCTTTTGTCACTCGTTATGGTCAGTACGAGTACACCGTCATGTCCTTTGGTCTAACCAACGCTCCAGCTACATTCTCCCGCTTGATGAACTCGATCTTCATGGAGTACTTAGATAAGTTCGTCGTGGTTTACCTCGATGACATTCTTATTTACTCGAAGAACGAGGAAGAGCATGCCGAACATCTTAGACTTGTGTTAGAAAAACTCAGAGAGCACCGCCTTTATGCCAAGTTCTCCAAGTGTGAATTTTGGTTGCCAGAAGTGACCTACCTAGGCCACGTAATCTCTGGTAAGGGCATTGCTGTCAATCCCGAGAGAGTCAAGGCCGTTCTCGATTGGACTCCACCTGAAACCGTTAAACAAGTTAGGAGTTTCCTTGGTCTAGCCAGCTATTGTCGCCGCTTTGTTGAAAACTTCTCCAAAGTAGCCAAACCCCTCACGGAACTTCTCAAGAAAGATAAAAAGTTCGAGTGGTCCCCACAGTGTGAGTACAGTTTTCAGGAACTGAAAAGACGCCTGACTTCTGCTCCCATACTTGTGCCACCGGATTTCACTAAAGACTTTATTATCTACTGCGACGCCTCACGACAGGGACTAGGTTGCATTCTTATGCAGGATCGTCATGTGATTGCCTATGCATCTCGACAGTTGCATCCACATGAGGAGAATTATCCTACACATGATCTAGAGCTTGCAGCCGTAGTCTATGCACTCAAGACCTGGCGACATTACCTTCTTGGTAAACGTTGCGAGATCTACACCGATCACCAGAGTCTCAAGTATATCTTCACCCAACCAGATCTGAACCTTAGGCAAAGACGTTGGTTGGAGTTAATCACAGATTATGATCTAGGGATTACCTACACCCCAGGCAAAGCCAATGTCATGGCTGATGCTCTAAGCCGTAAATCCTATTGCAACAATCTCATGTTGCAGCAAGGCCAACCACTTCTCCATGAGGAATTCTGTAAGCTTAATCTTCACATTGCTCCTCACGGATTCCTTTCTACCTTGGTGGCGAAACCTACCCTTGTGGATCTTATCATAGAAGCCCAGAAGCATGATACGGGGATTACCCGGATCAAGAGAAACATTAGCAAGGGAGTTGCTGGTAGTTTCTCTATGGATGATCGTGGTGTTGTTTTCTTTGAGAATCGCTTGGTGGTTCCCAAGAAGCAACATCTTCGACAATTGATTCTTAAGGAGGCGCATGAATCTCCTCTCACGATTCATCCCGGTAGTACTAAGATGTATCAGGACCTACGCCAGAGGTTCTGGTGGACTAGGATGAAGAGAGAAATCGCTGAGTTCATTGCTAAATGTGACGTTTGTCGTCGCGTTAAGGCAGAGCATCAAAGACCTGCTGGCACCCTTCAGCCTTTAGCTATTCCTGAATGGAAATGGGATAAAGTTGGTATGGACTTCATCACCGGCTTTCCCAGGACCAAGAAAGGGAATAACGCTATCTTCGTAGTCGTTGATCGTCTTTCCAAAGTGGCTCACTTCCTTCCTGTTCGAGAGAGTATCACTGCTAGTCAGCTTGCTGACTTATATATTTCTCGAATAGTGTCACTTCATGGTGTTCCACTAGAGATCAATTCAGACCGTGGCAGTCTTTTCACTTCTCATTTCTGGGAGAGTTTCCAAACTGCCATGGGAACCCATCTTTCCTTCAGTACCGCTTTCCACCCTCAGTCGAGTGGTCAGGTGGAACGGGTCAATCAAATTCTCGAAGACATGCTCAGAGCTTGCGTTATCTCATTCGGTATGGATTGGGAGAAATGTCTTCCTTTTGCCGAGTTTGCTTATAACAATAGCTATCAATCCAGCCTCAAGAAAGCTCCTTTTGAGGTTCTCTATGGACGAAGATGTCGAACACCTTTGAACTGGTCAGAAACCGGTGAAAGACAATTCTTTGGACCGGACATGATCCAGGAGGCAGAAGAGCAAGTTCGCATCATTCGTGAGAATTTGAAAACAGCCCAGTCTCGTCAGAAGAGCCAGTACGATCGTCATCATAAGGATATGACTTATGAAATTGGCGACCAAGCTTACCTTCGGGTTACTCCTTTGAAGGGTACCCATCGTTTCGGTATCAAGGGCAAGTTGGCTCCTCGTTACATTGGTCCTTTTCGTATTCTCGCTAAACGAGGAGAGGTTGCCTACCAGTTGGAACTACCCCCACATCTTTCTCGAGTTCATGATGTCTTCCACGTCTCTCAACTCAGGCGTTGCTTCTCGGATCCCATCCGCGGAGTGGACCACGAAACGCTTGATCTCCAAGATAACCTCACATACCGAGAGTACCCGGTTCGCATTCTTGATCAAGCAGAGCGTGTCACTCGACGTCAGAACATCAAGTTTCTCAAAGTTCAGTGGTCTCATCATTCCGAGAGAGAAGCTACTTGGGAGCGAGAAGATCGTCTTCGACTGGAGTACCCCGCTTTCTTTCCGTCGACCCCTGAATCTCGGGACGAGATTTTTTCAAGTGGGGGCGAGTTGTCACATCCCTAGTCTGGTATGACCTAGACTAGCTAGTCATTTGTGCATCATGTTTAAATTTCATTTAAATTTGAAATGAGGATTGGTGGAACCCTCAGAATCATTTTTGAAAATGACCCAAATAAAAATTTCTCCAAAAGGGTCCAAGAAAATGCTCATGTTGCTCTCTGAAAATATTGGACAGAGATAAAAATCAAAACAATATTTTAGGAGCTCATGGATATTTATTTTGGCCATTTGGATTAATTCGATAAATATTTGCATTGGAAATATATTAGTTATATATATTAATATATGTCCAAAAATTGTGCCTTTTGTTGAGGAGCTCTGGAATAATACCATTAGCCCCTACAAAAATTGGCATAAGCAAATAAAATGGTTTAGTATTTTTATTAAACCAAACAAATGCCAGAAAAGTAGAAAAGAAAACAAAATTAGAAAAAATGCCTACCTGTGCTCACCTGAGGCCTGGCACTGTGCGGCCCAGCTGGCCGGCCCAGCCGACTGGCTAGTGCCAGTCGTCCTCCACCTCCCGCCAGGAGGCCAGGGGCGTGTGGCCGACGCGTGCGCACCGCCGTGCCGCCACGGCACCTGCCTGCCTGTCCTCCCCCTCGACGCCTGGACGTCTGGAACGTCGCCACGCGCTGCCCCGCACCGCTCTCACTTCCTCTCGCTCTCCCTCCTCCCTGGTTCTCTCTTCCCCGAGCGCACCCGAGCGCTGCCGCCGCCATCGCTCACCGTCGCCATGGCCACCAGCCCTCCCTAGTCGCACCAGCGTGTCCAAGAGAACCGCCTCGGCTCCGTCTTCTTCCTCGATGCCCCACGCAACCGGGGACGCACCACAGCGCCTGCACCGTCCTCGTCTTCAACCTCGGCCGTCCGAGATCGTCTTCGCCGCCCTGCTCTGCTCCGGCCTTCCCCGAGCAAGCTGACCAGCCCATCGACCTCCTCGTGAGCCTCTGCTTCGAACCCCTCTCCTCCTCCTCGCGTTTACGCCGTCTAGGCCTCAGTTCCGCCATGGCCGAAGCTCGCCTCCGCTCGAGCTTGTCGCCGGCGTTGCTCCGGCGACCCTTTGGCCATGCCAGTGCACCTAGCACTCTCGCCGCACCTCGTAGTGCCCCGCTAGCGTTTTAGTTCGCGCGTTAGCACGCTGCAGCCGCGCCCCTGAACACAGCCGAACTCCGGCGGCCGCAAACGTGGTCGCCGACGTCGTTCTCGGCCACCCCAGCTCTGGCCGAGGGCACTGCTCGACGCGCCGCATCGCCAGCCCTTCGAAGAGCCTAAACACGCCTCGAACGGAGCCCTGTGGGTGATTTCCGCGGCGTTCCGCCGTCTCGGGCCTCGCCGGCGGCTAAACGCCGGCGAGTTGACCGGGTTAGACCCCCTGTTGACCCAGATTTGACCCGTGTGGGTCAATGACAGGTGGGGCCCGGCCCTGCTAATTTTAGTTTAGGATTAGTTTAGCAACTAATTAACTCTGTTAACTAACTGTGACACTGACAGTGGGCCCCAGCGCCACTAACTCTTAATTAGGATTAAACTAACCTCTGTTAAACCCCCCTGCCACTGACGTGTGGACCCCACACGTCAGGTTTGACCCCAGCCAGCCGCAGTTGACCGCTGACGTCGTGCTGACGTCATGCTGGCGCAATATATATTTCTGGATTTAAATTAATCAGGAAATTCCAGAAATTGTTTTAAACTTCAAAAATTCATAACAATTCAACCGTAGCTCAGATTAAAACAATTTATATATGAAAAATTATCAGAAAAATGTAATCTATCCATCTGTACTAGTTTCATGCATGACAAACCAACTTATACATGCTGAATATGAGAAAACACATTATGGCATATATAGGAGCTTAATTTGGAGATGCATTTGAACCTTTGGTTCAAATGGACTTCAAACCAAATGATTACTAGTTGCATTAGCTCAAACAGCATCACATCTACATGCCATGTTCATGCATCATATTGTTGCATATGATTGTGTTTGATTGCCGACACCGTTCCTTCTCGATAGGTCCTGCTCCGGAGTCTGTTCCAGAGTACCTGTCTGTGAAGCAGTGCCTCCTCTGTTGATTTACCAGGCAAGCAAACCCCCTTGTTCATTTCGATAAAACCCTACTCTCTCGCTCCTGCTCTCAGTTATTGCATTAGGACAACAACGATTCATCTGCTACTTTGTGCTGCGGTAGTTGAACCCATTCCTCTGCATGACCTGTCATTGCCACAGTAAATAGTTGAAACCCACTAGCATGTGTAGGAGTTGATTGAAGCCATGTTGTGTTCCTACCATGCTATGCCTGCTATTGCTTAGAGTTGTGTCAGGTCTGGTTCATTGGGAATGAATTGGAGTGTTACGATATGTTCTGATGCTGAGAGTGAAGTGTGTGAACACGATTTGGTAAAGGTAGCGGTGAGAGGCCATGTAGGAGTACATGGTGGGTTGTCTCACTGGAACCGTCCTTAAGCACTGAGTTCTATGTATGTTGTCCAATGACTCGATACTACCACACATTGGGTTCCGGTAACTCGACCCCTCTCGACTTATTAACCAACTTGGTCTCTGTCCAGGAGTCGCAACTAGTTTCTGGTGTTTGTAGGTAGTGCTATTTTTCTACCAAGTGGCACCCGGCAGGGTGGGCTTGGGACAGACTAGGCACACGTGGCCTGGTGTACCGAGTGGCACCCGGATGGTGGGCTCGGGAACCCTGCTCACATCGTTTGGGGCCGTGAGCGACACCCCGGCCGGATCTCCTTGCGGATGGAACCCGAATAGGCGATAAACCTGGACTAGAGTCTTGTGTGGTTAGTCAGGTCGTGGCCGACACCCTCGCCAGGCTTCCGCTTGAAGGTTGCCGAGATACATGACGTGTACATGGCGGTAAGTGGCGAGAGCGTGTGTGAAGAAGTACACCCCTGCAGGGTTAACATGATCTATTCGAATAGCCGGGTCCGCGGTTATGGACTTCTTGGATGCTTACATGGTACATAGACAACTTGAAGTGGATACTCTAAAATGCTCAAGACAAGTGTGAGTGCTATGGATGGCCTTCTCGTAGGGAGACGGGGATGAATCCATAGTAGTGTATTGTGTGGTGATTAGTGGACTCGTGTACGTTGTCTCACCTCCAGAGTTTCTGGTAGTCGTAGAACAGGATAGCCACAGAGTCAAAGCTGGCTTGCTGCAACTAAACCCCACATTACCCTCTTGATACAAATGCATGTATGATAGGATCTGATGTAAGTCTTGCTGAGTACCTTTGTACTCATGTTGCTTTATTTATGTTTTTGCAGCGGAGACTTCGGTCTTACTAGTGTTCTCGTGGACTTCGACTAGTAGCTAGTACCTCAGCTACGATCTTGATCGGATGTTGTAGATAGTCAGGCTCTTCAGCCTTTTTCATTTGTAGATGTCTGTACCCAGACATGTAATGCTTCCGCTTGTTGCTTGTATGCTCTGTATGATGGGTCTTGTGACCCCTGTTTGCAATAAATGCTATGATGGCTCTTCTGAGCCTTTATCTATATGAGTTGTTGAGTTATGCTGTGATGCCATGTTGTACAGCACATACTTGCATGTTATGCGTACGTGTAATGTGTATTGCTATGTGTGGGATCTGACTATCTAGTTGTTTATCCTTAGTAGCCTCTCTTACCGGGAAATGTCTCCTAGTGCTTCCACTGAGCCCTGGTAGCTTGCTACTGCTCCGGAACACTTAGGCTGGCCGGCATGTGTCCTTCTTCGATCCTGTGTCTGTCCCTTCGGGGAAATGTCACGCGATGAATACCGGAGTCCTGCTAGCCCGCTACAGCCCGGTTCACCGGAGTCCTGTTAGCCCAGTGCTACAGCCTGGATTCACTCGCTGATGACCGACACGTTCGATGCTGGGTCATGGATGCCTGTCCCTGTAAGTTAGTGCCACTTTGGGTTTACGACTAGCCATGTCAGCCCGGGCTCTTTATCATATGGATGCTAGCGACACCATCATATACGTGTGCCAAAAGGCGCAAACGGTCCCGGGCAAAGGTAAGGCGACACCCGTGGAGATACCGTGCGTGAGGCCGCAAAGTGATATGAGGTGTTACATGCTAGATCGATGTGGCTTTGAGTCGGGGTCCTGACAGTAACTTAGTGATTTACGAAAGTTCTTCGGTTTCATGCTAATCGTAAGTGTTGTTAATAAGACTTGATCAACCTTATTAATGGATCATTTTTGAACGGTATGAAGTTGATGAATTTAGTAAGCACTACTTTCTGTACCTACTTTTTATTCTCTGTTTTTATTAATTAAATAAAATAAAATGCCATGTTTTGTCTGTTTTCCGAATTTCCCGTACAATAAAAAATGACCCAAAAATAAAAGTTCTCAGAATGCCCTGAAAATTTTACATGTTTTTTTCTGAATATTTAAGAATTTTTGGTGCAAATAATACCAAAGGGAGGTGCACCAGGTGGGCACAACCCACCTGGGCACGCGAGCACCCCCAGGCGCGCCCTGGTGGGTTGTGGCCCCCACGTGGGCCCCCTCACTTACCTCTTCATACCACATCATCACTTACCACCAGAAAAAATCCACATTGCTCTCTCTCCCATGTTCTTTCTCATTTTGCTGCCATTTTCGATCTCTTTGCTTGAAGCTCCGTTTCCGAAACTGTTTCGGGGGATTGTTGCTTGGTATGTGACTCCATCATTTGTCCAATTACTTTTTGTTTTAGTGGTTTATACTTTGAATAAATAGCTACTCTTGGTGTTGTTGTAGATGTGCTTGCATGTTTTATTCTTAGTGTTCTAAGTTGTTTGAATGCTTGTTATGGCCTCTATGTATCCCTATGAGTAGTGGCTATCAATCTTACAAAGTTTTGTTGAAAAAATTTTGTCACCCCAATTTTTTTTTCAGAAAATTGTACGCGGACATGATGAACCTATTTGGAACGAGTTCTTCGAGGAGATGATCCTCGGGGGCATCCTCTAGTGACAGTTCTGCTCGCCGATCTTACGTTGAACCAAGTGAAAGTTCCACGCGAGATGCCGCCACCAAAACATGCTTATGGCCTTGTGATGAATATATGGTGCAGGTGGGCATCAAGGAGGAATTTGAGCAATATGTTCACAATGTCGGTCTCGGTCCCTACCTCTCAGATAAGTGTGAATAGCGCCATCTTCTCACTGAATCATTTGTCAAAGGATTTAAATATTTTCCACGTGAGTCTAGGGTGTCGTTTATGCTTTATGATGAACCATTTACTATTCAACTAGAGAATTTTGCTCACCATTGCAAACTTCCATTTTGGGATTCGCTTGATGAGCCAGCAAAGGCTGAGTATGAGACCTTCTTGACTAGCCTTTGTTACAGTGAAAATAGAGGAGTGAGACAAGGAAGAATAAAAAGTGTTCACTTTCCCGCAATCTAGTATTTTGCATTATTTAACGGGAAATGCATAGTAGGCAAGCAAGACTGTAGCATACTTTGTTCGCCAGACTTGAGCCTCATTCACACCGCTCTCACTGGTGAAAGGAATTATAACCTTGGAGCGATTGTTGCATGTAGAATTCAGCATATCGCCAAAAGTTGCTGGTTCTATGGTGTAACTTATGCCACACATTTAGCACGAGGACTGGGTGTTTCACCTTTTCTCTTTGACCCTATCCTACCCACTCGATATTTAGATTTTGGTGCCTTAAAGGAGCATAAGATTCTCAAGGGAAGAGCTGATAACTTCAGTTATAATCTGTTGTTTAATCAATCACATGTTGTGGACACATATTTGCCTGCGCCTACTCTCTTTGATTGTCACGACAAGGGGAGATATTTTGTTCTTGAGAGTGAGGCCCGAGCTCACAACGCAGCCGTGCTGGCAACCCGACAGGACGAGGCATCCACACCAAGAGCCTTTGTGAGCTACCACGCCAACTACTACCCTCCAGGCTACCGATCGATTACCAACTTAGGCCAAAAGCCTAACCTTGGGGGAGTACGTGTTTCCACCGATTTTACATTCATGTCTATTTATTCATTTGTCGGTGTTCACACTTTTTCATTGTATCATACATGCTTAGATTTATTTTTTCTTGCTTTCTTCTTATGTGTTTGAAAAACTTTAGGAAAACCAAAAAAATTATTAGTTGTAGTAATTTACTTTCTATACATGCTTAATAGTATTAAAAATAAAAAAACCCAAAAATATTTCCTTGTTCTTCTTTTGCTTGTTGGGAGCTTTCCCATGTAAATAGTTTTTCTTGTTTTTGCTTTCTATTTGCTTGTTGAAGAAAACCAAAAACTCCAAAGATATTTGAGTGTGTTTCTCGTAAATTCTTTTCTTTTATTTGAGTTGTACCGAGGAGAAGACCACAATGAAAATGTTGAGTGGCTCTCGTATGAATAATTGTTGAACTAATAAAGAGCCCATTTTACCTTGTCTTCTCCTATTGAATTAAATGTTTGCAGATTCCAGCTTAGTCCATGGCACTCTTGCACTATTATTATTTTCATATCATTCGATCGTGCAAGTGAAAGGCAATAATGACGACATTCGATGAACTGGTCGTGGCAAAGAGAAACTAGTATGAACTCAACTTGTCCTGCCTATGTAAATATGTTTAACCTAGTGCCCATGATTCAGCCTGTTATGATTAAACATGTTTGCAATGACAATTAGATATTATAGTTTCTCATGCCATGCATAAGTAGTTGGGAGTTAATAATGATTTATCTTGGAAATCAACATAGCGTTAAGATGACTGTGATGCAGTATGATGATATGGTATGCTCCTCTGAATGTTCAAGTGGCTTGACTTGGTACATGTTCATGCATGTAGTTGAATCAAAACCAACATAGCCTCTATAATGTTTATGTTCATGGTGTTCATATCCTACTCATGCTAGTGTCCAATGTTACCTACGCATAATGCATGGTTATGATCGTTATTACTCTCTAGTTGGTCGCTTCTCAATCTAAATTGCTAACCTTCGCCTGTAGTAAGTGGGGATTCTGCTTGTACATCAAAAACCTTGAACTCAAAGTTATTCCTGATGAGTCCACCATACCTACCTATATGCGGTATTACCCTGTCGTCCTAAGTAAATTTGCACGTGCCACCTCTAAAAACTTCTAAAAAATTATCTGTTTTGTGTGCCTGGATCATTCATGGAACGACGGGAGGTGGTCGATATCTTCCGTGCTAAGCGGGTTATTCTCAGGTCGAGTGTTTATTCACTCGCCATCGCACAAGAAAATGGGCGGTAATAGGGATGCCCAGTTCCAAACTGCAAAATACAAAAAGAGTTCATCTCTTAAATAATCAAACAAAAACTCCCAATGGAGTCAAAACCATTACTTTTATCGCTTGGGAACCGCCACTAGCATGCTTAGCATGGAAGATGTTGATAACCGATGGTCGTGAAGTGAATAAGAAGGGTGCATGTCTCAAAATATCATTTATCTCTGTTTTAAAAACTGAGCTCTAGCACCTCTGCAAATCACTGCTTCCCTCTGCGAAGGGACTTTCTATTTACTTTTATGTTGTGTCACCACCTTCTAAAAACAAGCGCCAGAAACTGAGTAGAGCACAGCTGTCATGATTTATGCATTGTGTGTAGCTAATGTTGGGTGCATCATGACTGGATCTTTTCTACCATGAATTACAATATTTAGTCGCTGCTTAAACTTTGGAGATGCTCTGCTTTATGTTTTGCGGTCTCAGAAAGGGCTAGCGAGATACCATTATTGTCATATTATATAATGGTTGTTTCGACAATGTGTTGCCGTTTGAGATATCTTATTATTGCTCGCTAGCTGATTATGTCATTCATATGAGTTATTATAATCTTTAAGAGTTATTGTTGACATGGTTAGTTATAATGTTGGCTGAAAATCTCGGTGCTGTTTAAGCTTATTTATGCAAACAAGAGCAAAAGAGTTCGTAAAAGTTTTTTCTTTCTCACTTTCAGTTTATAAACTGAATTGCTTGAGGACAAGCAAAGATTTAAGATTGGGGGAGTTGATACATCTGCAACGTATCTACTTTTTCTCATGTTTTTCCTCTTGTTTTGGACTCTAATTTGCATGATTTGAATGAAACTAACCCCGGACTGACTTTGTTTTCAGCGGAACTACCATGGTGTTGTTTTTGTGCAAAAATAAAAGTTCTCGGAATGGAATGAAATTTTGCGAGGATTTTTTATACCAATAATAAGAATTTCTGGAGCCAAGACCCACCAGAGAGGGGCTCCTGGGTGGGCACAACCCACCGGGGCGTGCCCCCCTCTCCTGGCGCTCCCAGGTGGGTTGTACCCACCTGGTGGCCCCGCTGACAACCCTCCTGATACTACAAATTCACATATTTCTAGAAAAAAATCAAGGAAAAAGAATTATCGCGATCCACGAGACGGAGCCGCCGCCAAGCCCTGTTCTTCCTCGGGAGGGCAGATCTGGAGTCCGTTTGGGGCTCCGGAGAGGGGGATCTTCGTTCTTCATCGTCACCAACCCTTCTCCATCGCCAATTCCATGATGCTCCCCACCGGGAGTGAGTAATACCTTCATAGGCTCGTTGGTCGGTGAGGAGTTGGATGAGATTCATCATGTAATCGAGTTAGTTTTGTTAGGGCTTGATCCCTAGTATCCACTATGTTCTTAGATTGATGTTGCTATGACTTTGCCATGCTTAATGCTTGTCACTTTGGGCCCGGGTGCCATGATTTCAGATCTAAACCGTTTATGAATTCACCATTATATCCATGTTCTAGATCAGATCTTGCAAGTTATAGTCACCTACTATGTGTTATGATCCGGCAACCTCGGAGTGACAACAACCGGGCCCACTCTCGGTGATGACCGTAGTTTGAGGAGTTCATGTATTCACTATGTGTTAATGCTTTGTTCCGGCATTAAAAGGAGGCCTTAATATCCCTTAGTTTCCAATATGGACCCCGCTGCCACGGGAGGGTAGGACAAAAGATGTCATGCAAGTTCTTTTAATAAAGCATGCATGACTATTTACGGAATACATGCCTACATTATATCGATGAACTGGAGCTAGTGTCGTATCGCCCTAGGTTATAATTGTTTCATGATGAATATCATCCAACAAGTCGCCGATCCAATGCCTACGAATTTATCCTTATTGATTTTGCTGCTTTACTATTGCTATCATCACTGTTACACTTGCTACAAAATTACTGCTATCATTGTTACTGATATTATTGTTGTTGTCACTACTATCAAAACTATTATATTACAGTACAGGAATCAGGCACTTTGCCGTCCGCCATGGTGGACGGCAAAGGCATACCTGGCTGACGCCAAAGGCCTTTGCCGTCCGTCAGCGGACGGCAACAGGTTTGGCTGAATAGGCTACGGCGAAGGCTTCTTTGCCGTCAGCTGGCAGTGGGCAAAGATGAAATGGTCTTTGCCATCAGCCGGCTGACGACAAAGTTCCTGGACGGCACACGTGGCAGCTTACGACCGTTAGGGGGCTAACGGTGCGCTTTGCCGTCTGCTGGCAGACGACAAAGACCATTGCACCTTTGCTGACAGCCAGTCGACAACAAAGTAACCAAATAGGCCAGCCCCCAGGTTGCACAGGTAGCTGCCACGTGGCATTTTTGCCATCTGCTGGTTGATGGCAAAGCTCTTTGTCGTCCGCCAGCTGACGGCAAAGAACCTATATAGCCCCTGTTTTTACTATTTTTTTCTTAAATTCATTCAATTTGGACACACAAGTTTCAACACACATATTTCGTAGAAGACATATCCAAGACACAAGTTTCATCATATATACATACATAACCAACACATAGTTCCATCCATACATATTACAAAAGTTTCACATTGTTCATCCAACACCGTTATCCATCCATATAACAAGTTCCATCCATGCAAGTTCATCAATACAAAATAAAAGCGGAAAGGGAAAAGAAACACTCCATCCATGCAAGATTCTATGCATTAGATGAAATCTGCAAAATGGGAAACAAGAAAGTTAGAAGAAGACTAGAAGAAGAAGTAAGCGTACTTAGGTAAAATGGAGCTAACCTAGCTAATTATGCCATCTAGTGGGTTATCAAACATGTTAGCCCAAGATTAAAGAGCTAGGTCCCCATGGACGTTGTATCATCCCACAGCATTGGCACCGACCCAATCGTGCATCCTGAATTGCCAACTGCTCATGCTCTAGAGGCTAAATTGGTAGAAAGAGATTCTGCTTCTGCACTTAGAGATGAAGTTGACATGTTGAGGAAGCAAACAACACAATCACAAGCAGTACTCAAGACAACCATTAAATATTTGGTGGATTTCAAAACAAAGCAAGCTGAGACTGACCGCATTGTTAAGGTCCTGAAGGAAAAAAGGAAATTAAATTCCCACTTGGTAAATCATAGGTGAAATGTTCTTTCCATCGTTGAATAACCTTTGTGTTGTTTGTTCATGTAATCGATCAAACCATTTGTTTTAGAGATCATGTAATAATTGTTTTTTTGTTTTTGGTTCATAATTTTTTTAGCACAAGTCTGTCTTAATTGATAAGACTCGGAGACATTTCATTTTGATTGATGTGCCGGACCTACAAATATGCCAATCGGGCTGAATGTGCATTCAACAATAATAGTAGTATAGATGGACCTTAAGTGGCACGCATCGGAAAGGGCCAAGATGTTGTACTAGCTTCGCTAAAAAAGGATGCTCTTCTAGCAAAAAAAGTACAGCAGCCTAGCTTATGTATGTTAGTTGATATTATTCATCCATATACTCTATAAGCGTTTATATGTCTATCAGTTTTGTACATTATTGGTTGATTGACTCGGTATTTGAATCTTGATACATCGCTTGTGTACATATCTAAATGGGAGTACACATTATGTTGCATGTGACACTTGAGTTGGATATAAAGTGGTTTCAAATATTTGAATTCACCTTGAACTGGATTCTAGCTTCTGAATTCGAGTATCGGCATTTGTAAATCATATTCATATATGATAGTGGAATACATCTTTGTCTTGCTTTTGAAGATATATAAAAACACATAGAATGACTTATAAAGATTCGTATAGGAATACAAAATGGATTCGAATTTAGTTGCCAGGGTAAACGTGGATGCTTATTGTCCAAAAATTCAAAAGAAGCGGCAAAATGTCCACTCCCACGTCGGCTGCCCAAAGCCAAGTGTTTAGGAGATGGAAATTACTGTCTACCCCTTACACGGACAATCCATCGGCCCGATTTCCACTGCTCTCAATAGGGGTAGGTTAGTAACTTCAATTAGACATGACACGACCGTCTCTGAGCCCATTCTGACATGATGGGCGCCAAACATGGACGGCAAACAAACATTTGATTCAAGCTCGTCCGAAAGACCTTTGTCTCTCCCTCCATTTCCACATTCATACACGGTGGGCGGCAAAACAAACTCAACTCGGCCGAAATCGATGTAGGCAAATATTTTCAATAGGGGCAAGTTTGTAACTTCACTCAGACGTGACACAACCGCCCTACCTGTCAGCCCCATTCATACACCGTGGGCGCCAACCATGGGCGCCAAAACACCCTCTCCTTGTCCGAAATCGTTCTGGCCAAATATTGGCGAGATGCGAGATTACCGTCCTATCCCCAACCGACGAGACGTCCAAATTTTAAACGGGGGATAAGTTCGTAACTTTCCCATATTTTAGACAGGCACGTCCCAAAAACATGGTTCCCCGTACCTCTCCCTCCATTTTCCATTCATACACCGGCCACGCTAGAACACCATCCCCACACCAGCCTCCTCCCTCTGCCACCCCATCCATCACCGTCGTCCTCCACCCCATCCATCGCCACCGTCCTCCACCATGTTGGAGAGCCTACCAAGACCACGTCGTCCACTGCTAGAGATGGATGTTTCTCATACACGGTGACGGGCCAAGAGACTTGCATCGCGTCCTCTCGCTTCATCAGCGCAGTCGTCCTCTTTGTCAAGGCCGCTTAGATGACCTTCTCTTCCACCGCAATGGGACTTATCCCCCGATGCACCCGTCTACCATCACAGATCTGCTTCAACGCCACCGGCAGCCATCACACCCCCGATGCCTACACAGTGCCGCAAGTGAGGTGGTACTTCATATCTCCTCAACTTTTTGATCTCAACCAGAAAATAGATCGTAACTTGGTTACTGTACTTTCTTTTCAGCTATTAGAATTTAGTTCTTAGTTTGAAGCAAACAATGGATGCTAAATAGCATTTCTCCTGTATGTAGCTTTAAATATGCCATGGCACAGTCATAATAGGGTTTAATTGATCATGCTTAGGGTTTAAGTGATCATGTTGGTTCCATGGTGGTTTCTTTAATAGAAAACGAAGGGGAAACCATCTTTTGCTCAAAAAATGCTTAGGGTTTCCCCCTTTTATGATCATTATACGAGCAGCATACGTGTTTCGTGTCATAATAGCACTGCTCCACCCATCAAGCTAAAAAGGCTTAGTTGTTCAAATACGAATCTGATATTATTAAAACAAAGTCGTTTAATTGGTCAGCTAAATGTTACTCATTTAATTTCGAAAATGCATGTTCGCCGCTCGGGTGTGTATCTCTACAGGGTGCCCACGGTGGGCCATGGCCCACCCTGGGATTTTGGGTTGGCCCAAGCCCCGATTCCCCTATGTTCTGTTGCGCGCTTCCGATCTCTACTCCACCCCAGCCACCTGCCTTGCCGGCGACTTGTCGTCCCCGGACGGCATGACTCTAGGAGGAGACGTCGGACTAATAGGAGGTCAGGAGCCGCTCACCCAACAGCGTCACCGCTTCCCGGGCGCGCCGCCGTGCCTACCTTCCCAGTCCGTTCAGGGCTCCACTACTAGGGAAATGCTTATATACAGGAGCTTAGTAGTAGCGCTTTTTATAAGAAAGCGTTGCTGCTAAAGAACGGTAGCGCTTGTCACCGAAGAGCGCTGCTAATATACATCTAGCAGTAGCGATTTTGTTATAAAATGCTACTACTATAGTTGCCAATGGTTGCATGGCAGTGTAGGTATACTAGTAGCGCTCTTAATTAAAAAGCGCTACTGCTATTGTACATAGCAATAGCGTTGTCCTCTGTCGAGCGCTACTGCTAAATAGCAGTAGCGGTTGTTTCTAAGGAGCGCTACTACTACGGTCACCTTATCCACCTCGCGCGCTTCCCTCACTCTCCCTCACACACTCACTCGCCGCATGTCGCCCGTCGTCGCTCGCCGACTCCCCCAAGGTATTTGCCTCCCTCCCTCCTCCTCTCGCGTCCTCCCCCTCCCTCCCTCCTCCTCTGGCCGCCCTCCTCTCTCCCTCCTCCCATGGCCCTCCTTTATCCTCCCTCTCCGTCGGCGGCCCCCTCCGATCCTCCTCCCCCCTCTCCGGTGGCCCCCTCCTCCTCCCTCCTCCCTCTCCTACTCTATCATCCTCCGCCCTCCTCCTTCCCCTCCTCCTCCCTCCTCCTCCCTCCTCCTCCTCCTTCCTCCTCCTCCTGGCCTCCTCCCACCTCCTCCTCCTCCTTCCTCCTCCTCCAGGCCTCCTCCCACCTCCTCCTCCCCCTTTCTGTAAATAGGTTTTAGTTTTCGTTAAATGTAGGTTTTTGTTTTTAGTAAATGTAGGTTTTTAGTATATTTTTTTAGAAAATTTGAATAAGTAATTTGAAAAGAATAAGTAAATGTAGGTATTTTGAATAGAATAGGAAATTTTTAGAAATTTTGAATAAGTAAATTTGAATAGAATAAAATATGAAATTGAAAAAAATAAGTAAATGTAGGTCTTTTGAATAGAATAGGAAATTTTTAGAAAATTTGAATAAGTAAATTTGAATAGAATAATTTAATGTAGCTTATGGAGTTTCACTAAGTCCTAAGATGATGATAATAATGTTTTTGTTTATATTTTGTTTTTCTAGAAATCAAGGATCCCTCACATCATCCCCGCCATCGTCCCCGTCACCGACCCCCTCCGACCTTGATCGAGGTGAGACCAGCCACCCCATGTTGTTAATTTAATTTAGGTATTTTAGGTGTTTAATCTTAGAATAATGTAGTATGAACCTTAGTTATGATCCAATCATGTTTCAAAATGTAGGTTTTTTATTAGGTGTAGTTAATAGAATTTAGGTGTTTTAGGTGTCACATTTGTTGTTATTTTTTTAGTTAAAGCAATTATTCCCGCATCGACATCGATGATGCCTATCCCGCATCCTCGTCGTCGACTCGGCGGAGGAGGCCTGCTTGATCAGAGGGGCCATGTCCGGGACTGGGCTCCGCCGGGCTGGTACTGGGAGGCGCTACCTACCGGGAGGCGCAGCTTGGTGAGGAGCCAGCCCGTCGTTGACCCGAACCTTCATTGGTGGCGGTCGCGTGGGCCAGTGACGGTGCAGAGGTTTGAGGACCCCGCGGAGGTGGTACTTCACCGTGTCAGCGAGGAGGACACGCACGTCCGTTGGTACATGGTTGCATTGGAGCGCAGGTTCTCCATGGATCTCACTGGAGCTATGATCCTGTGATGGTTCCTTATCTTTGGGTGTCCACTGCCCGCGTCGATACCCGTCGTTCGCTAGGGTTTTAGCTGTATTAGTGATCACTATTCCAGATGTATTAGTGATAATATTCTATGATGTACGGATGAAAGAGATGATTTAGTTTTGCTTATTGAATGAATGCTAATTTGAATACTAACTTATTTTACGATTTGGTTTTGCTTATTGAATGCTCAAATTGGAAAACTACTCCATCAAGTTTGAATGCTCATATGATGTAGATATAAACATGTATATCTTGTGTTGCTCAAATAAGATATGTGCTTGCCCAAGTGGCCGGCCATGTTTGTAGGTTACACCTCCTATAGTGGCCTATGTTTTGCCGGAGTGTTGATTAATTTCCGTTCCGGCAAATTTCAGGCGCTTTATATGTCCTTTTTTAGCAAAGGTCATGCCGGATTTTCCGTGAATTCTGGCATGACTTGTGCTAGAATATGTAGGAAATATCGAGTGGCCTGGATTTTCTAGAAAAATAATTAAACGACATTTCGAGTTGACCTTAAGTCTGTCGAGGCTCTATCACCGAAGGTCAAAAATCAGTGAAGGACTGTATCCACCATATATGAGAGAGGACGAAGAAGCCCGACTGTTGTCGTGGGGGTCGTTTCTCCCTCTTCTCCGGGTGCTAGACCTTTGTTATGCACTAGGGGAAGGAGGAGTAACGACCATCACCGACGGTCACAAATGTCATAGAGGAATCAGTGAGTGAGAGTCTCCACCACATATGAGAGGACGAAAAATCCTGACTGTTGTCGTGGGGGTCGCTTCTCCTTCGTTCCCGTGTGCTAGACATTTTGGTGTAATGCACTTGGGGACGAAAGGAGGAGCGATCATCACCAACAGTCGAATGTATACACCACGTGAGCTGAGAGTTTTCAAGAAAAAGACTCGGCAGACCAATAGTCAACCCGTGATGAATAATAATGATCTAATTTAGTTTTTGTAGTACATATATTGAATTGTACAAGTTTAATCTTTGAATTAAGAACCTAGGAAATGTCATTATCGGACGGTGAAAGTCTCCCGGGGGAGTGCGACTGGTGCAACGACGACCAGGGTCTGTGCGACATGCCTCACCTGGACGAAGGTCGGCGCTTCAGCATTAAGCTCCAGGAGACCTTCGATGTTGAAACGGTATGCAACGATGACAAGTGTTTTTTCGCAATTAAGCATGACTTCAACTATTTCAACGTGTAATTTTTCATCTTTTACAATTCGAGTAGCTTATCCCATGTCATGCAAGACGCTATGTCTTGGAGAGGATGGATTTTGAAGACCATGAAAATTTCAAAACAAAGAAAAAACACTTAAGGACCCATCATGGTATGGATTTTGAAGTAAATCTGTACAATTCTGAGAGCGTAACCCATTTTGGTTGCACAAATTGGGAAGCACTTTGCAAGATGTATGGTTTTTATGAGGGTATACTTGTCACCATGGATCTTGGGGGTCCTGACATCGACCAAGACAATATGGACAGACATTTGGGTCCTTCTTGATATGCTTCCAATTCTACCGCTATGTGAGTTTCTCAAACATAGTTATTAACTAATTTATATTGTTTATTTCAAAATAGTTGACAGCTTATTTCCATTGTCAGCTTATTTTCATTCTTTAAATAATGTGTGGGAGATGGTAGACATAACCTACTACACCGATGGCTCTGAGTTAACTTATCAGGAGAAAAATCATTTGGTCGCATTTTGTACTGATCTTGAGAATTACAATATCTATTATAAAACTCCTCCACATTATGGTCAATACGTGCCACTAGTGCATGTGTTGAACTATGGTAACATCCATGGAGATGCCATGGTAAGATTTTTTACTATTACGACATCTGTGCATCTTTTGCATAAATTCTTTAAAACTTAACTACATTGCTAACTACGAAGTTATTACTATGTTTTTCAATAGAAAATCCCGAAGGATTGTGTGCCTCATCTGATGTATCAGAATGGTCGCCTTGATGTTTTGAACATACGGTCAGGTCATCCCACGAATCACACATGTCCGTATTGATTTCTAAAACCAGTGAAGGCATGAAAATCAAAGACTAGAAAAAATGTACGGACAGTCGTAAGGAGGTAATTGGAAGCAACATTGTGCGAAAGGCAAGAATTAGAAATGGGATAATCTCCATTCTCCATAATGGAGAGTCAGGGCCTATCTTGTTTTATGCTATTTTACCTAAGAGAAGGTAGTAGGTCCTACTTAATAATACTCATGATCATGTGCTTAGGACAACTAAGTAGGATTGGTTAGATGACTATGATGATGATGTGGTATCGAGTAGAAGTTGTATGATCGATGATGATGAGTATGACTTGTTATTATGATACCAATGATGAGTTATTTATTATTATGATCGATGATGCATGATGCTAAGTTGTTATATGAGCATGATGAGTTATTATATATATATCAGTAGGTGAAATGCACATGGATTATATTCAAGTGGAAGCAACATGTGGTGCACATCGAAAGTACTACTAATCCAAAGTAGATCAAGTTTGGATTAGAGTAGTACTTTTGATATGCACCACATGTTGCCTCCACTTGTATCTACTCCATGTTTATTTCACCCACTGTTATATATAATAACTAGTCATGGTCATAAAATCATATGATGAAAGTACTGTATATAAAACCACACAACGAAAATAAGCTGTATTTTAAAAAATACAGGAAAAGTTAGCAGCAGCGCTTTTTGAAAGAAACGCTACTACTACTTACTACTAGCAGTAGCGCTGACCCAACGAAAGCGCTACTGCTAACTAGGTATAGCAGTAGCGCTCCCTTTCCAGCGCTACTGCTACTAGTTAGCTGTAGCGCCTTAGTGGTAGCGCTCGTACAAGCGCTACTACTAGCTATAAAACAAGTGCTACTACTAGGGTTTTCCCTAGTAGTGCTCAGGCGTGCAGCAGCCACTAAGCCAACCCGATTTATCTTGAGATACATCCTCAACACTCAGCAGCCACTCCTCATCACCCATTTTATAATTGATTCATTACTCATTAGGCGGGACTATCATTAGGGTTTGTTGTGTGATGAGTGCTACCTACACTTAATGGTTCTGATGTATTTCAGTAATCTTTAGTACCTGTAAAGTTCATAGGGTTTCAAAATTCCGGCCCTAGGAACAAACGCTAGTCATTTTGGATTGTTGGTCATAGTGACATTGACCCAGATTACTACTGCAGGCCAAGTTTGTTGACAATTTTACTTATCTTTCTTACTCATTCGATATGATATCCAATTATTCACGTAGATTAGTTGCAAACAATAATTGCTAGACAAACTTCTTGATTCAGATTCTGGACGGTCTCTTGCTGCAGTTACAATTCTGCATACTTGTCCTAGTAAGCTCACAAGTAAATGATTGATTCACTACATCTGTGCTTGCCTTGCCATATTTGTTGTCAATATTCTTTTAGGATGGACCACCCTGTTTCAAAATACTGGAACTACAGACATGAGTGAATAGTATTTCTCTGTGTGATCTCTTCCATCATGTGTGGGCAACGAACACTGCATTGTATAGAAAGAAAGTGTCATTTCCACCTTTTACATAGACTATGATCTTTTACATGGAATACAATCTACCTACTTGCTTTGTGTTGCACTACCAGCACTCCACCCTTGAAGCTAAACATTATGCCAGTCATAATTCCTTAGTTTATTTGTTCAAATATGAATTTGATATGATTCTAATGTTCCTACTACAGTTTTGAAATGTGTGTCTGCCTGTTATAGAGACATAAGAGGTTTGTATTCCTGTGTGTGGTCTGGTCAGCACGGTTGGGGTGAACTTTGCATATGCAGGGGTTTATAGGGAGACACTCTTCGAGTTGAATCCGCAATGCATTCCATAGATAATCTGACTACTTTTTATGTTTTCATGAATCTCATATTCTGAACAGCATCATAATGATTATGATCTTGCGTGCATGAAAAGAATAAAGCAGAACAATGCCATGGCTGTCAAACTTGGCATTAAGGGACTGAAATCAAGTCTAGACGCAATGCAGTGCAAATGCTCTCCACCTACAGTTTCATGCTCGGAATATGATCCTAACAATGATTCTGAGCTAGAGGGAAACCTAAGTCAATGTGCTTGCTCTACCTTTCCAAGGTTATATTGGTAGCACATATCTTGCAACTGATGCTTTGCATTTCTTCTACTTTGTTGCACTGCCATTAGCTTAGTTTACATATCGTGTATGTGAATACACCATGCCTATCCATTTTTAGTACATATTCCATCTTTCATCGTACCATATTTATCCATTCAAATGTTGTTCTTGTGTATCAGACATTCAAAAGGAAGAGGGTGATTGCTGATCACGGAGGAGCACGAGCAAAGTATTTGGAAAAGGTAGTGACACCTGATAAATCAAATAGCCCATTAGTTGTAGTTGCAATATCACCTGACCCACAAAACACAGCCCCAACTCTAGCAGACTCTAGCCCTACTATACTGGTCATTGCTGATGCCCCAACTCAACAGACCCCAACTGTAGCAAATAGTATGATGATGCCAGTTGACATAGCACCAGCTCTACGATGCAGAACCCCCATTCCAGCAAAGAGTACACCAAATCCAGATGCCATATCCCTTTTCGAACCAGACAAAGCCCCAATTGCAGCAAATAGGACCCCTGTTCCATTTCTTCCCAGTTTAGAAGATGAAGATTATATTGTTGTCAGGAACTTTGTGTGCATCTTTCCTTCATGGAAAGATTATACCGCAGACACAGAACAATTTCCAGTCTTCCTCCACAACTTACGCGTAAGTAATGTACTAATGTTATTCATGGTAATTACTGCATATGTTTCTGCTGACAGAAGACACAAGATTTCATTCTTTTAAATAGGCGAGGACCAAACTGGATTGTCAAGACGAGCAAGGGTCGGTTGCACTTTCCAAGAACTCGTTGATGAAGTATCATTCCTACCTGAGGCAAGCACACTTCGATGGCAAGCCTCTAAACGAAATTTCTGTAAAGTCTCCGGTGCTACATTTATTAGATAGTGACTAGAATAATCTTGTTACTCGTCTTGTCTGCAGTGTAAGGTACTGTCTATGGTATCACATCACAATTTGAACTACATTTCTACATTTGCCTTGACGTCTCACTTGTACGAAAACTGTTAGCAAAAGAACATTCATTCTCAAGGGACCACAGAATCTCGCAACTATACTGCACACTGCATTGCTCTTGTGAGTACCTCTTGCCATGTATGACCATACTCAATTTCATAGCTGTTTGATTATGTAGAATCACTACACATGTTAGCCTCGTTATCGTCCATTTGGTGGACATTATAAGATCCGTACGGACTCTTACATAAATTTAGAATCAACCCAATACTTTTGAAGAGGTTTAGCTCTACAGTCCTCTTGTAAGGACTGAATGTCGTCTATCACTGTACTTACATTAACAGCTACTCCCTCCGTCCCATAATATAAGAACGTTTTGTACAGTACACCAGTGTTCAAAACACTCTTGTATTATGGGAGGAGGGATTGGTTCATTGTGTAGCATTCTGCATCTTATATCCCTTTCCCACCATTTACTAAAAAATATCAGATCTATATTTAATCTTACCAAAAAGTTGAATACACAGACAATGCCAGTGCAGAAGTGTAGCCCATTGCTCTTGTCAGTACATTTTGTCCTGTAACGCATGTACTTCCAGGGAATGGTAGTTGATTATGTAGCATCAATCTGCATCGTATCTTCATTATCCTCTATCCCTTCCGGTATTATCATATCTATAATTAATCTCTACAAAATGTAGAGTGCATGCAATGCTTATGAAGAAGATTCTGTGTTGAAATTCTTGAGTTATCCTTCCCTTGACATGGAGAAGGGCATTATAAAGCCGGTGTTAACTGTTAATGTCAGTCAGTCCTTCTAAATCCCTTCTCCTCAACTGTTGTTTAATTTGCTCATACTCCCTATCATTAACTGATATTTAGTTTGTTGTTTCTATCAAAATGCATGTTCACAACAATCGTAAGTTCCAAGTTTTACTTGTAAAACCAAATTCCTTATTCATACCACGCACATTACTCAATACTCCCTATATGTATGCTTTTTTGTGGATCTAAATCCAGTGCGTGGTGAAGCAGCCCACGTTTGCACCTTGTCATCTCATGTTTTATCTTACTGATGTGGCTAATGATATGAACAACATGCCATGCACATTAACCAAAATAGATACAATGATTGTCTTTGCCCTTCATCTATGCTTGTTATGTTGACATGGTTGTTGGGGAACGTAGTAATTTCAAAAAAATTCCTACGCACACGCAGGATCATGGTGATGTATAGCAACGAGAGGGGAGAGTGTCGTCCACGTACCCTCGTAGACCGTTAAGAGGAAGCGGTATGACAACGCAGTTGATGTAGTCGTACGTCTTCATGATCGACCGATCCTCAGTACCAAACGTACGGCACCTCCGCGTTCAGCACACGTTCAGCTCGGTGACGTCCCGCGAACTCATGATCTAGTAGAGCTCGGGGAAGAGTTTCATCAGCACGACGGCGTGGTGATGATGTTGATGAAGCTACCACAGTAGGGCTTCGCCTAAACACCGCTATAGTATTACCAAGGTGGATTATGGTGGAGGGGGGCACCACACATGGTTGGGAGGAATCTTTGCGATCAACTTGTGTGTCTAGAGGTGCCCCCCTGCCTCCGTATATAAAGGAGCAAGGGGGAGGGGCGGCCGGCTAGGTGGAGGCGCGCCGGGAGTAGGACTCCCTCCTTTCCTAGTTGGAGTAGGAGAAGGGGGAAGGAGGAGGGAGAGAGGAAGGAAAGGGGGGCGCCGCCCCACCCTCCTTGTCCAATTCGGACTAGAGGGAGAGGGGGGCGCGGCCTGCCCTGGCCGCCCCTCCTCTTCTCCACAAAGGCCCATTAAACCCCCAGGGGGGTTCCGGTAACCCCCAGTACTCCGGTAAAATCCCGATTTCACCTGGAACACTTCCGATATCCAAATATAGGCTTCCAATGTATCAATCTTTATGTCTCGAGCATTTCGAGACTCCTCGTCATGTCCGTGATCACATCCGGGACTCCGAACTTCCTTCGGTACATCAAAACACATAAACTCATAATATAACCGTCATCGAACTTTAAGCGTGCGGACCCTACGGGTTCGAGAACTATGTAGACAAGACCGAGACACGTCTCCGATCAATAACCAATAGCGGAACTTGGATGCTCATATTTGCTCCCACATATTCTACGAATATCTTTATTGGTCAAACCGTATAACAACATACATTGTTCCCTTTGTCATCGGTATGTTACTTGCCCGAGATTCGACCGTCGGTATCTCAATATCTAGTTCAATCTCATTACTGGCAAGTCTCTTTACTCATTCCATAATATATCATCCCGTAACTAACTCATTAGTTACAATGCTTGCAAGTCTTATAGTGATGTGCATTACCGAGTGGGCCCAGAGATACCTCTCCGACAATTGGAGTGACAAATCCTAATCTCGAAATACGCCAACCCAACAAGTACCTTTGGAGACACCTGTAGAGCACCTTTATAATCACCCAGTTACTTTGTGATGTTTGGTAGCACACAGAGTGTTCCTGTGGTAAACGGGAGTTGCATAATCTCATAGTCATAGGAACATGTATAAGTCATGAAGAAAGCAATAGCAACAAACTAAACGATCAAGTGCTAAGCTAATGGAATGGGTCAAGTCAATCACATCATTCTCCTAATGATGTGATCTCGTTAATCAAATGACAACTCTTTGTCCATGGCTAGGAAACATAACCATCTTTGATTCAACGAGCTAGTCAAGTAGAGGTATACTAGTGACACTTTGTTTGTCTATGTATTCGCACATGTATTATGTTTCCGGTTAATACAATTCTAGAATGAATAATAAACATTTATCATGAAATAAGGAAATAAATAATAACTTTATTATTGCCTCTAGGGCATATTTCCTTCAATGGTAATCTAGTAGTGTGGTGAAGCTCCCCGCATTATGAACAATGCCAAATTATGCTATTGATATTTTGAACTTACTCATTATTTTCTAATTTGAAATTGGATGGAATTGACAACACAGTTATCATCTTTGTTTATACACATGCAAAACTTGTCATCTCTCTGCTTGTTTCAGGGTGATATGCCTAATGGTATGCACAAGGCTGCTGAAGGTTGTGAGACAAACCCAACATATATTGCAACAAAGAAGGCAAAACATCTTGAAGATAGCAAGACAACCCCAAAGTATTTTCTTGATGCAGTGTTCGAGTTACTTGAGACTAGCAGTCAGACAAGCTCACAGAATTCACTATCTGAATCAGATCGAATTCTTCAGTCCCAAGTTCTAGCAGAAAGGCATTCTGCAACTCAACTTTGACTTGAAGTCCTATCTCTAAGAAAGACTGCGGAGAACACCAATGAGAACCTCATTGCTAAACATCTACACCTGGAAGCTATGACCGACATGCAAGGCCGGTCTCATAGCCTTGCTCAGCAGCTTGCACAATAGTTCCCGCACAAGGCTAACCTTTCTTGAACTATCTTGGAAGTGGTCTCGGTTCAGTATTACTTTGTTACACTGCAATGGTGCCCAGTTTTTGTAATCTGCTTCTTCATTGTGCTTTAGGTGCCCAGTGGATGTAATATACCATAAATCCTTTATTGTATAGTGTAGGTTTATTCTAACTTACTATGCCATAATTTCTTTATTGTATAGAGTAGGTTTGCTCTTAATTCCTACTAGTTACTGCCATCATTCGCTATCTGAAAAAAAATCTGATGTAGTCGACCGAGCCGAAACTTTCGCCTCTAACGGGCCTCGTTTTTAGCGGGCCACAATTGGGCCGGCCTGCAACTTTCTTGGGCCCGAATGGCCATTGGGGCCTTCACACTTTGCGCCAGGCCCACAACTTACCCAGGCCTATATTCGGCCCAAATTTTAGTTGGGCCTTTTGTGGACCCATCGCTTAGTTGGGCCCATGTAGCTTTGGGCCATTAACAGGTTGAATATTCTGCTGGCCTGTTACGGCCGAGAAGAAACCATGGGCCTTTAGCAGGCCAAAATGCATGCTGGGCCTCAATTTTCACTAGTCATCGACGGGCCTTCGGCAGGCTGAAATGTAGATCGGGCCTTTTTTGGCCCAGTTATATGACGGGCCGTTACTAGGCCGAAACATATCTCGAGCCTTAGTTGGCCCACTGATATCATGGGCCTTTAAGAGGCTGAAAGCTTAGTACAGGCATCAATGGGCCGAATTATATGACATGCCTTTAACAGGCCCAAAGTCACGTTGGGCTGAACTGTTGCCACCCTTATTATGGGCCATTAGTGGGCTGGATGTCGCGTTGGACCATATATGGCCCATGGGCAACACGGGCCATTCCTAGGACAAAAGACACACCGGGCTGAAATGGACCCATGTCTACATCGGGCCTCTAACAGGCCGAAAGTCACTAGGCCGTAATTGGGCCCAAATATTTGGTGAACAATTAACGGGGCCAGATCTAGTTTCGGGCCGTAAACGGGCCATGTTTAAATATGCCATTATTGGGCTGGCCCACTAGCACCTGAGTAAGTACTACGTGCCTTTGACCGGGCCGGCCTTTTTAACCTATATGGGCCTCTGTTGGGCCCTGCCACGTGTTGATGTATCATAGGCATGTCTCCTCCAATGGATGGACGACATCTGGCCCACCGAGGAGCATTCACGTGTTTCCTCCAGCCAATGATGATTTTACACGTGGAAAATGCCCATTGGTTCGGCTGTTAACGGGTTATCATATCCAAACCGAAACCCGATAGCTTAACAGCGACCCATTATGGTGGATGCCACGTGTCGGTCACCCTTGATGAAAGCACTTCTATGACACGTGATTTATCATCATGGAAGTGGACACTTCCGTGATGATAGTTTTGGTAATGTCATGGAACACTTCTACGACAGCACAGGTATGACTATCTTGATTCTGCCATAAAATCGTCATGGATGTACATGCATGACAAAAAAACGTGACCTACTGTGACAAACACGTATCATCACGGAAGTGTATTTTTTTGTAGTGTATAGAGATAGATTGAGACGCCTCATTGGTCTTTCACAAAGCGCATACCTTGACAAGATATTGAAGAAGTTCAATATGGATCAGTCCAAGAAGGCGTTCTTGCCTGTATTGCAAGGTGTGAGATTGAGCACAGCTCAATGCCCGACCTCGGTAGAAGATAGAGAAAAGATGAGTGTCATTCCCTATGCCTTAGCCATAGGATCTATTATGTATGACATGCCGTGTGCCAGACCTGATGTGAACCTTGCCATAAGTTTGGTAGGGAGGTACCAAAGCGATCCTGGAATGGAACACTGGACAGCGGTCAAGAATATCCTGAAGTACCTGAGAAGGACTAAGGATATGTTTCTCGTTTATGGAGGTGCCGAAGAGCTCGTCATAAAGGGTTACGTCGATGCTAGCTTTGACACAGATCTGGATGACTCCAAGTCACAAATCGGATACCTGTATATTTTTAATGGTGGGGCAGTCAGCTGGTGATGTTGCAAGCAAAGCGTCATGGCGGGATCTACATGTGAAGCGGAGTACATAGCTACTTCGGAAGCATCACATGAAGCAGTCTGGATGAAGGAGTTTATCACCAACCTAGGAGTGATTCCCAATGCGTCGGGCCCGATGACTCTCTTCTGTGACAACACTGGAGCTATTTCCCTTGCCAAGGAGCCCCGGTTTCACCAGAAGACCAGGCACATCAAGCATCGCTTCAACTCCATTCGTGAATATATTCAAGATGGAGACATAAATATTTGTAAAGTACATACGGATCTGAATGTCGCAAATCCGTTGACTAAACCTCTTCCACGAGCAAAACATGATCAGCAGCAGAACACTATGGGTGTTCGATTCATCACAATGTAACTAGATTATTGACTCTAGTGCAAGTGGGGGACTGTTGGAAATATGCCCCAGAGGAAATAATAAAATAGTTATTATTTTATTTCCTTGTTCATGATAATTGTCTATTGTTCATGCTATAATTGTATTAACCAGAAACCATAATGCATGTGTGAATACATAGGCCACAACATGTCCCTAGTAAGCGTCTAGTTGACTAGCTCGTTGATCAATAGATGGTTGTGGTTTGCTGACCATGGACATTGGATGTCGTAGATAACAGGATCACATCATTAGGAGAATGATGTGATGGACAAGACCCAATCCTAAGCATAGCACAAGATCGTGTAGTTCGTTAGCTAGAGCTTTTCTAATGTCAAGTATCATTTCCTTAGACCATGACATTGTGCAACTCCAGGATACCGTAGGAATGCTTTGGGTGTATCAAACATCACAACGTAACCGGGTGACTATAAAGGTGCACTACAGGTATCTCTGAAAGTGTCTGTTGGGTTGGCATGAATCAAGAGTGGGATTTGTCACTCCGTATGACGGAGAGGTATATCTGGGCCCACTCGGTAATGCATCATCATAATGATCTCAATGTGACTAAGGATTTAACCACGGGATCATGTGTTACGAAATGAGTAAAGAGACTTGCCGGTAACGATATTGAACGAGGTATGGGGATACCGACAATCGAATCTCGGGCAAGTAACATACTGATACATAAAGGGAATTGTATACGGGATTGATTGAATCCCCAACATTTTGGTTCATCCGATGAGATCATCGTGGAACATGTGGGAGCCATTATGGGTATCCAGATCCCGCTATTGGTTATTGGCCGGAGAGATGTCTCGGTCATGTCCACATGGCTCCGAACCCGTAGGGTCTACACACTTAAGGTTAGGTGACACTAGAGTTGTAATGGGAAGTTGTTCGGAGTCCCGGATGAGATCCCGGACGTCATGAGGAGTTCTGGAATGGTTTGGAGGTGAAGATTTATATATGGGAAGTCCAGTTTCAGTCACCGAAAGGTTTCGGGGGTTATCAGTATTGTACCAGGACCATCGAAAGGTGTCCGGGGGTCCAGCGGGTGGGGCCACCTACCCCGAGGGACCAAGTGGGCTGAATATGGGTGGGAACCAGCCCCCTAGTGGGCTGGTGCCCCCCCCCCATGGGCCCAAGGCGCCTAGGGTTGGAAACCCTAGAGGGTGGGGCGCCTCCATCTGCTTGAGGGCAAGTCTCCCCCCTCTAAATGCATCTAGGGGCGGCCCCTCTTCCCTCCCCCTATAAATTGTGAGGGGTTTGGAGGGCAGCCGCACCCCTTCCCCTCGCGGTAGCCTTTCCCCCCTCCAAAACCTCCTCCTCCTCTGTAGTGCTTGGCGAAGCCCTGCCGGAGAACCACAAGCTCCACCACCATGTCGTCGTGCTGCCGGAGCTCTCCCTCAATTTCTCCTCTCCCCTTGCTGGATCAAGAAGGAGGAGACGTCCCTGGGCTGTGCGTGTGTCAAATGCGGAGGCGTCGTTCGTTTGGTGCTTGGATTGAATCTTTCGCGATTTGAATCACCGCAAGTACGACTCCATCAACCGCGTTCTTGTAATGCTTCCGCTTAGTGATATTCAAGGGTATGAAATGCACTCCCTCTCTCTCGTTGCTAGAATCTCCTAGATTGATCTTGGTGACACGTAGGAATTTTTTTGAATTATTACTACGTTCTCCAATAGATGCTAGCAAGGAAATCATTGTATTCAGATTTGTGAGGCTCACTAAGAATACCCCATTGTGGAATTTTGCATGGGTCATTAAAATCTTCTAAGTCCATGTTATAAGACTCATCATAAAGATCAAAGAGGACAATACGAGTATTACGCTTGGATAAAAACTCAAACCTCTGCACAAAGGAATCGGTGAGATAATAATATTGTAGGCACTTGTCTGATAAGAAGTCCTCAAGGCCTGCATTTTTCACGTACACATAGAATTCATCCTTGAAACCTGCACGAACCATAAATTCATCCTATGGCCATTCACAAGGCTTCACTTGAGCCTCCCTTGGTGGTTCAAGGTCCGGTTCACGTATCGCGAGCCTCGGTGCTTGCCTCCTCGAAGAACCACCTTGGTACATTTTCCTAGACATTTTTCTTCCTCTGAAATTTTTAGTGACTCAAAATAAAAGTGAACCAAACTCAACAAGATTGATAGCAACTACTCCTACAAGTGCCTAGAAGCTATATCATGCATCAAAACTACTTTGGACCATATAAATTTTACATGCAAGCTCAAGAACAAGGTCACCAAAGCAGCAAAAAATTACAATAAATAAAGCACTAGAACAAAAACTAATTGTACCATTGGAGGAGTTACATACCGAAGAACAATCCCCCAAAGCAGTTTTGTGAATGGAGCTTTGAGTAAGGAGATCGAAAAATGGAAGCAAAATGAGCAAGAACACGAGTTTGAGCTATGGAGTGATTTTTTCTGGAGGAAGTAGTGGATGGGTGTTGGAATAAGTGGAGGGGGCCACGTGGGGCCCACAAGGTCGTGGGCGCGTCCAGGGGTAGGGCGCACCCTCCACCTTTGTGGTTAGCTAGTGAGGCCCCCTGGTGTGTTCTTAGTGCCAGAAATTCTAAAATATTATATAAAAATCATACTAAATTTTCAGGGCATTTGGAGAACTTTTATTTTTGGGACATTTTTTATTGCATGGATAATTCAGAAAATAGACAGAAAATATTGTATTTGCTTTATTTAATCTAAATAACAGAAAGTAAAGGATGGGTACAGAGAGTTGTGCCTTCTAAATTCATCCATCTCATGCTCATCAAAAGGAATCCATTAACAAGGTTGATCAAGTCTTATTAACAAACTTCTTCCGAATGACATGAAACCGGAGAATTTTCGAGTAACACTAGCTTACCTCAATGGGGATATGCATGTCCCCAACAATAAGAATATCATATTTCTTTTTCACAGTAGGAAGAGGGAATTCAAAACCTCCAATAGTAATAGTTGAAATTTTTCCAATATAATTGATACTATGAACTTGAGGTTGTTTCTTCGGAAAGTGTGTCGTATGCTCATTACCATTAACATGAAAAGTGACATTGCCTTTGTTTCAATCAATAATAGCCCCTGCAATATTCAAAAATGGTCTACCAAGGATGATCAACATACTGTCATCCTCGGGAATATCAAGAATAACAAAGTTCGCTAAGATAGTAACGTTTGCAACCACAACAGGCACATCCTCGCAAATGCCGATGGGTATAGCAGTTGATTTATGAGCCAATTGCAAAGAGATTTCAGTAGGTGTCAACTTATTCAAATCAAGTCTACAATATAAAGAGAAAGTCATAACACTAACACCAGATCCAAGATCACATAAAAGCAGTTTTAACATAGTTTCTTTTAATGGAGCATGGTATAGTTGGTACTCCTGGATCTCCAAGTTTCTTTGGTATTCCACCCTTAAAAGTATAGTTAGCAAGCATGGTGGAAATTTCAGCTTCAGGTATCTTTCTTTTATTTGTAATAATAGCTTTCATATACTTAGCATAAGGAGGCATTTTAAGCATATCAGTCAAACGCATACACAAAAAGATAGGTCTAATCATTTCAGCAAAGTGCTCAAAATCCTCATCATCCTTTTTGTTGGAAGGCTTAGGGGGAAAGGGCATGGGTTTATGTGTTTCCTAGCAACAAAGTCTCTCTTATCATAACGTTGATTCTTTGATTGTGGGTTATCAAGATCAATAGCAGGTTCAATCTCTACATCATTACTAGGTTTAGCTTCAACATGAACATCATCATTAACATTATCACTAGGTTCATGTTCATTACCAGATTGTGTCTCAACATCAGAAATAGAAGTATCATTGGGATTCTCAGCTGTGTCTACAACATGTTCACTAGAAGCATGCAAAGTCCTATTAGTTTTCCTTTTCTTTTTATTAGAAGGACTAGGTGCACCAGTATTAATTCTCTGAGAATCCTGCTCAGTTCTCTTGGGATGGCCCTCAGGATAGAAAGGTTCCTGGGTCATCTTACCACCTCTAGTCATAACCCTAACAGCATTATCAGTATTCTTATTATTTAACTCATTAAGCAAATCATCCCATGTCTTAAGTATTTTTTCTACTTGAGTTGTAACCAGGAAGCATGTTTGCTAATAAGCTTAAGATCATTCACAGTACTACTCATATAATCACCCAAGTGGTCAAGCATGTAAGCATTACATTTCAATTGTCTACTAACATAAGCATTGAAATTTTCTTGTTTAACAATGAAATTATCAAACTCATCCAAGCATTGACTAGCAGACTTATTATGAGGAGTATCACCTTCATCAAATCTACGGAGAGAGTTTACCTCTACTACCTGTGTCGGGTTGTCAAGACCATGTATTTCTTCAATAGGTGGTAAATTCTTAACATCTTCACCTCTAATACCTTTTTCTTTCATAGATTGCTTTGCCTCTTGCATATATTTAGGACTGAGAAATAGAATACCCCTTTTCTTCCGAGTTGGTTTAGGAGTTGGTTCAGGAAGTGTCCAATCATTATCATTACTCAATATATTATTCAATAGCAATTCAGCTCGCTCAACAGTTCTTTCCCTGAAACACAACCAGCACAACTATCCAGATGGTCTCTGGAAGCATCGGTTAGTCCATTATAAAAGATATAAAGTATTTCATTTTTCTTGAAAGGATGATCACGCAAAGCATTAAGTAATTGGAGAAGCCTCCCCCAAGCTTGTGGGAGACTCTTTTCTTCAATTTGCACAAAATTAAATATTTACCGTAAGGAAACTTATTTCTTATGAGCGGGGAAATATTTTGCAGAGAAGTAGTAAATCATATCCTGGGGACTACGCACACAACCAGGAGTAAGAGAATTAAACCATAACTTAGCATCACCCTTTAATGAGAAAGGAAACAATTTGAGAATATAGTAATAGCGAATTTTTTCCTCATGAGAAAATAGGGTGGCTATATCATTCAATTTAGTAAGGTGTGCCACAACAGTTTTGGATTCATAACCATAGAAAGGATCGGATTCAACCAAAGTAATTAACTCAGGATCGACAGAGAATTCATAGTCCTTATCAGTTAGAAAGATAGGTGAAGTAGCAAAATTGGGATCATATTTCATTCTAGCATTCAAGGATTTTTCTTTTAGCTTAGCTAACAATTTCTTAAGATCCTCTCTATCATTGCAAGCAAAGAAGTCTCTAGCAGTTTCTTCATCCATAACATAACCCTCAGGTACAACAGGCAATTCATTTCTAGGGGGAGAATCATAATCTTCAGTTTCAATAATATCATCAGTTTCAGTCATTTCATTCTCTCTAACCCTAGCAAGTTGTTCATCAAGAAATTCACCTAGTGGCACAGTATTATCAAGCAGAGAAGTAGTTTCATCATAAGCATCATGCATAGCAGAAGTGGCATCATCAATAGCATGCGACATATCGGAATCAATAGAAGGTGTAGGTGTCGCTAGTTTACTCAAAACAGAAGGAGAATCAAGTGCAGAGCAAGATGGCAGTTCCTTACCTCCCCTCGTAGTTGAGGGATAGATCTTGGTTTTGTTGTCTTTCAGATTCCTCATAGTGATCAACAGATATAAATCCCAAGTGACTCAGAGAATAGAGCTATGCTCCCCGGCAACGGCACCAAAAAAAGGTCTTGATAACCCACAAGTATAGGGGATCGCAATAGTTTTCGAGGGTAGAGTATTCAACCCAAATTTATTGATTCGACAGAAGGGGAGCCAAAGAATATTCTCAAGTATTAGCAGCTGAGTTGTCAATTCAACCACACCTGAAAGACTTAATATCTGCAGCAAAGTATTTAGTAGCAAAGTAATATGGAAGTAACGGTAACAGTGGCAAAAGTAATAGTAGCAGTTTTGTAGAAATCGTAACAGTGGCAACAGAAAAGCAACCGAGCAAAGATCAATATATGAAAAGCTCGTAGGCAATGAATCAATGATGGATAATTATGTCGGATGGCATTCATCATGCAACAGTTATAACATAGGGTGACATAGAACAAGCTCCAATTCATCAATATAATGTAGGCATGTATTCCGAATATAGTCATACGTGCTTATGGAAAAGAACTTGCATGACATCTTTTGTCCTACCCTCCCGTGGCAGCGGGGTCCTATTGGAAACTAAGGGATATTAAGGCCTCCTTTTAATAGAGTACCATACCAGAGAATTAGCACTTCGTGAATACATGAACTCCTCAAACTACGATCATCACCAGGAAGTGTCCCGACTATTGTCACTCCGAGGTTGCTAGATCATAACAGTTAGTAGGTGACTATAACTTGCAATATTGGATCAAGATCAAAAATATATTCATGAAAACATAATAGGTTCCTATCTGAAATCATGGCACTCGGGCCCTAGTGACAAGCATTAGCCATAACAAAGTCATAGAAACATCAATCTTAGAACAGAGTGGATAGTAGGGATCAAACCCTAACAAAACTAACTCGATTACATGGTAAATCTCATCCAACCAATCATGGTCCAGCAGGCCTACGATGGAATTACTCACGCATGGCGGTGAGCATCATGAAATTGGTGATGGAGGATGGTTGATGATGACAATGGCGATGGACTGCCCTCTCCGGAGCCTAAAACGGACTCCAGATCTTCCCTCCTAAGAAAGAACAGGGCTTGGCGGCTGCTCCGTATCGTGAAACACGATGAATCCTTCTCTCTATTTTTTTCTTCCGAAGGTGAATATATGGAGTTGGAGTTGAGGTCGGTGGAGGTCCAGGGGGCCCAAAAGGTCAAAGGGCGCGCCCCCCGCCCTTGTGGCTAGGGTGTGGGCCCCTTCGGTTGATTCTTTCGCCAATATTTTTTATGAATTCCAAAAATCATCTCCGTGAAGTTTCAGGTCATTCCGACAATTTTTATTTCTGCACAAAAATAACACCATGACAATTCTGCTGAAAACAGCGTCAGTCCGGGTTAGTTCCATTCAAATCATGCAAACTAGAGTCGAAAATAAGGGCAAAAGAGTTTGGAAAAGTAGATACGATGGAGACGTATGAGGCCTCCCCATGCCAACATCATCACCGACAAGTGGGTGTTCTGCCACGAGACATGCCCCGACGGTTCTCTTGAGTGCTATAAGGTGCGCTGGGTGGTGCGTGGTTTTCGATAGTGAGCCGGCATGGACTTCACCGACACCTTCGCTTCGGTTGTCAAACCAGGCACGATTCGTGCGGTGCTTCCGTTGGCCGTCTCGAGTGCCTGGCCGGTACACCAGCCGGACATGTCCAACGCCCTCCTGCATGGTCATCTAGATGAGCAGGTGTTCTGTCATCAGCCTACTGGATTCGTCAATGCCGCATACCCGGACCATGTGTGTGCTTGCTCTCCCGTTTGCTCTATGGGTTGAAGCAGACACCCCGGGCATGGTATCCACGTATCGCAGCCTTCCTTCAATAGTTGGGGTTTCGGTACACCTGATCCGACGCCTCACTATTCATCTATCATCAGGGAGCCGCCACTGCGTATCTCCTCCTATATGTCGATGACATCATACTGACAGCATCATCTTCTGCGCTGCTCCAGCAGATCACTGCTCGTCTCAGTGCCGAGTTTGCCCTTAAGGACTTGGGGGCCCTGCATTACTTCCTCGGCATCGAGGTTGTCCGCCGCACCACAGGCTTCTTTCTGCATTAGCAAAAGTATGCCCATGAGCTTCTAGAGCGAGCTGGCATCCTTAACTGCAAGCCCGCTTCCACACCGGTTGACATGAAGGCCAAGGTGTCCACCTCGAGGGATCTCCGGCGTCCAACACTGCCTTCTACCGCTCCATTGTCGGCGCCCTCCAGTATCTCACGCTCACGCGGCTGGATCTGCAGTACGCTATGCAGCAGGTGTGCCTTCACATGCACTCCCCTCGTGACACTCATTGGACTCTGGTGAAGTGTATTCTTCGGTATATACGTGGCACCATGGCTATGTGTCTCACCCTGACGGCTTCCTCCACCATCGACCTTGTCGCCTACTCCAATGTCGACTGGGCTGGCTGCCCCGACACTCGTCGATCTACATATGGCTACCGTGTCTACCTTGGGCCCTCGCTGATATCGTGGTTGTCTAAACGACAACCTACGGTTTCTCGCTTGAGTGCTAAGGCGGAGTACCTGGTTGTGGCCAATGCCGTTGCAAGGTGCTCCTGGCTACGTCAGCTACTTCAGGAGCTATTGTGTGAGGTTCCCAAGGCCACGATTGTCTACTGTGACAACGTCTCAGTGGTCTACCTCCCGGCCAACACTGTTCATCATCGACGAACAAAGCACATTGAGTTCGACATTCACTTTGTTCGTGAGCAGGTTGGGCTTGGCCGCATTCGAGTTCTGCATGTGCCCACGATCAGCAGTTCACCGATGTCATGACGAAGGGTTTACATTGCATGTACGTATATAGGTCTGAGTTTTGTATATTGCACTTGTCACGTCTCTCTCCCCTTGTATGTATCTTGGGAGACAAGACAACAGGTGCATCCCCTTGTATATATATATGTGCCTAGTGCACGATCAATGGAATTACCGATGCATGCAATCCCTCTCTTTCCAACTTACACAGATCATGGCGCTGATGGATGGCTGCAGTCATTTTCATAGGTGCATGCCCCAGCGCATTTTCGATGTTCCTCCAGGGAGAGCTCTCTGGACTCCATCGCGACATAAGCCGTAGCATGATCTCATTCATGATCCGGATTTGGAACTTGATGTTGCTAACAAATCTGTGGGTCCATCGTGAAAATCTACTCGCCCCGCGCTTAAGCTTGCCACCCAGCCTTTTGAAGGGGTTGGAGAAAGCTTGGCTCCAACTAAGCAGGGATCAAGGATTTCGCTGTGGACATTTCTGCACTGCAAAGATCCGATATAAAATGAAACAAAGTAAGCCAGGGAGTATTTAACAAAAAACTACCATAATTCGTGGAACCGTGCCTACAAACTACCACTTTACAAATTTATGCCGAAAACCACCATTTTCTCACTAATCTTTGACTAAAAACTACCAAGTCTGAAAAGATCCCGATTCGACTCGTTTAAACGTGTTTCTGACTAGTTGAGCCCACACATAAGCGGGCTAAAAAAGCAATCAGGCCCCTAGTATTTTTTCAAATAGCATAAGCCGGCATGCAGCGGCGGCGGCCGCAAGTAGCAGCGACGGCATGCATCGACGGTGCCTTAGCTCGGGCTGCGTCCGTGAGCTAACTAGCTCCGGCTAGCGGCGGTACGCACGGGAGCAGCTAGCTCTGGCTGTGTCCGTCCGTGGTGCGTGGAAGCTAGCTAGCTCCGCCCGCCCAAGGAGCAGCAGCGAAGACAATAGTCGTCGTCCGCCTGAGAACACCAGCGGCAAGGAGCAAAGCGCGGCCAACGGAGGAGCAGACACCAGCAGCGGCTGGCCGCAGCCGGCGCTAGAGCGCGGGCCTCGAGGCGCTGCTCGACGACGGTGGCCATGTCCACCACGGAGAGCGCCATGAACGAACTCGGATGGTTGTTGCTATGGCCGCCGCCAAACATGGTCGGCGTAAAGTGACTCGATTGCTTTTTTTCAAAATTAATAGGGATCTGATTGCTTTTTTGCGAAACTTACGGGACTAGATTGCCTTTTTTTAGGAAGATATAGGAAGAGCAAGAAGATAGACACTAACGTGTGGGCCAACTCTATCATAGTCGAATTTAAACGAGTCGAATCGGGCTTTTTTCAGACTTGATAGTTTTTAATCAAGAATTAGTAAGAAGGTGATAGTTTTGGACACAAATTTGTAAAGGGGTAATTTGTAGGCATGGTTCCACGAATTGTGGTAGTTTTTAGTTAAATACTGTAAGTCTGGTAACCTGCGTTGGAGAAAGGCTTGAATGCACAGCTGCCTATGAGGTTACATCATATGAAGTGCAAATGCCAGACGCAGTGGAGAAAATAATTCTTCGCAATTGAGGAGGATAGATCTTGATTTAGTGGACATCCCCGGTGAGATAGTCAGTGGCAACATTCAACAGGCAAAGGATGAGGTTTCTTTGGCAACTTGCATTGAACATTGTCCGTCGTTGCTTGGGCAGGAAAACAGTGCACGCTTCATGATTTTGCCTTTTTTTTCAAAAAGAAGATGATTTTTACTTTACTTTATACCTAGGCACACTGTTCATCTCTAATCTATTCATAGCCATACATTGTTTGGCATGGCCTCCATACACTAGTGGCCTAATTTATCTGCCGCCGTAGAAATGCTATGATCAGACATTTCGTCTGTATTCGGGAGAAAAACATCACTGTGTTCTTGTTCTTGATTCGATAGCTTTATTTAGGTTTCACATACTCTGGAACACACATAGAATATACCTTGGTTGCCGAGGGCCTAACTTTCTTTGCATGTACAGACAAGGTATATTTGGCCGAACGGGAGACTACTACTGCGAAGGCCGAATTCATGCAGAACGTTAGATATATATTGACCTCACTAAACAAACAAGATGCTTACCCTGCATGTGTACGTGCTCGATCTATACTGATTCTATATAGAGCATACCGGCTGTTGAATTATCTACATGCATGGTACAAAAGTTCTTGGCCTAACCAGTGATGTGTGCTGGTATGTCTGCACATATTTTCTTATGCTTAGTTATTTCAGATGACTGACCCGGTCAAAAACATAAAAAGAAAAAATACCCCCTCTGTCCTATAATATAAGAACGTTTTTTACACGCCTTCAAGATGTGCTAAAGATATCAAGAGGATTCCTTCCCTTGGAGAATCTGAATTTCGTAGCTTAATTATTACCTGATGTTGAAACGAAAATTATACACTGCCTGATGCGATCGCTGTGAAATGCCCATGGTTAGTGTGCGATATGATGTGATGTAAAATTTGGCTGGCTCTATGTGTTGCTGGCTAGGCTATGTAGCTAGGGCTAAGGGGGTGGATGTAACTCAAGCCGACACCACATGAACCTAGCGAGCGAGCTGTGGAGATGAAATGACAGGTAGCTACCTACTTGCCCAAAGATATGATTGAAAAGTAAACACTTTAGCTTTGTTCGTTTAATCCCCGCCCCCGCTGGGATCGGCGGGGTTTTGGCCTAATCCACGTGCTTTTGACCCCGATCGGGGTAGGATCCAGACCTACCTTATATGCGTCTTCGGTTAAACCCGGCCGGGTTGATATCCCATCCAAATTCACCCCAAACCACAGGGATTCCACTGGGTTTTCACCCACGTCTCCCCACCCGTGGAACAAAACCAGTCGTCTCAGTCTTCTCGGCTCGAAAGAAAAAGGAGGAGCGGGCGAGAGCGGCGGCGGCGCCGACGCCGACAGGGAAGAACTAGGCGACGGCGAGGGGCCGGAGCGGGCGATCTCTCTCCTCCATTGAAGACCGGCTGCTGCGCCATCCTTCTACCTCGCCCCACTCTCCCCAAGTCAGCAGCCGATCTGCGACCCTCTTCTTCCATCCCGGGCGCGAGCTCGGCGGCCGCACCAACTGTCAGGACCCCGACTCGATGTCACATCGATCTAGCCGGTAACACCTCATATCACTTTGCGGCCTCACGCACGGTATCCCCACGGGTGTCGCCTTACCTTTGCCCGGGACCGGTTGCGCCTTTTGGCTCACGTATATGATAGTGTCGCTAGCATCCATATGATAAGGAGCCCGGGCTGACATGACTAGTCGTAAACCCAAAGTGGCACAGACTTACAGGGACAGGCATCCATGACCCAGCTTCGAACGTGTCGGTCATCAGCAAGTGGGTCCGGGCTGTAGCACTGGGCTAGCAGGACTCCGGTAAACCGGGCTGTAGCGGGCTAACAGGACTCCAGTACTCAAAGCGTGACATTTCCCCGAAGGGACAGACACAAGAACGAAGAAGGACACATGCCGGCCAGCCTAAGTGTTCCAGAGCAGTAGCAAGCTACCATGGCTCAGCGGTAACACTAGGAGACATTTCCCGGTAAGAGAGGCTACTAAAGATAAACAACTAGGTAGTCAGATCCCACACATACCAAGCATTTCAATCATACGCACAATATGCTCGATATGTGCAAATACAACGAAGCATCACAACATGACTCTATGACACAAGTACTTTATTTAAGGCTCAGGGAGCCATACATAGCATACACAAAGATACGGGTCTCACGACCCAACATACAAGTCATACAGTCATACAAACCAGCAGCGGAAGTACATTGTCTGAGTACAGACAACTAGTAAAATAAAAGAGGCTTGGAAAGCCTAGCTATACTGCGTGGTCCTTCACAAGCTCAGGATCACCACCTGGGTCTTTAGCCTACTCATTGATGTCAACGTCTACATAGAACCCATCAGAAGGGGTTGCAGCGTCTTCTGAAAAATGTAAATTATAGCAACATGAGTACAAAGGTACTCAGCAAGACTTACATCAGATCCTACATACATGCATATTATCAAGAAGGGTTGGTGGAGTTATTGCAGCAAGCCAGCTTTGACTCTTGGCTAGACTATCCTACGATACTCCAACTTGAAATGGTTTTGCGCACACGAGTCCACTACTCACCACTTCAATACACTACCAAGGATTTACCTCCGTCTTCCTACGGAAGAGCCATCCTCGGCACTCACACTTATCTTGAGGCTTTTAGCAGTTTCCATTTATTTGTCTATGAACTGTATAGGCAACCAAGTAGTCCTTTACCGCGGACGCGGCTATTCGAATAGATTATGATAACCCTGCAGGGGTGTACTTCTTCATACACGCTCTCACCACTTACCGTCGTTTACACGACATGTACTCGGCAACCTTCAAGCGGAAGCCCAACGTGGGTGTCGGCCACGACCTACCTAATCACCTAAGCCTCCAGTCCAGGTTTATCGCCTATTCAGGTTCCATCCGCAGGGAGTCCGGCCGAGGTTTCCCATACGGCCCCGAATGATGTGAACAGGGTTCCCGAGATACCTAACGGGTATTCGGTACACCGTGCCACGTACCTACCGCATCACAGCCCACCCCTACGGTCAGCGCTGTCCACGGCCTCCAGTAGGCTACAAACACCAGAAACTACTTGCAACTCCTGGACGGAGAACTAGGGTGAATAAGAAGTCGAGAGGGTCCATTGGTTTCGGGCCCAATGCATGGTAGTAGCTGATTCTTAAATCACACATACAGATCTCAGTGCTTAAGGTCGGCTTCAATGAAACAACCCACCATGTACTCCTACATGGCCTCTCATCGATACCTTTACCAATTCGTGTTCACCACACCACTCTCATTACCGACATAATCATTTCACTCTAGCCCATCACCCAGATGAACCAGACCTGACACGACTCTAAGCATAGCAGGCTTAGCAAGGTAGGAACAACACATACATATGGCTCAATCAACTCCTACACATGCTAGTGGGTTTCATCTAGTTACTGTGGCAATGACAGGTCATGCAGAGGAAATGGGTTCAACTACCGTAACACACAGCAGTTTGAATCGCGTTGTCTTAATGCAGTAAAAGAGAGCAGGAGCGAGAACATGGGATTGTATCGATATGATCAGATGGTTGGTTGCTTGCCTGATGGTTCGTTGCACGGATACGGTTCTTCGTTAGGGTAATCACGGTACTCCTCGGGGACAGATCCTGTCGCAAAGGACATCGATACACAAACATCACCAAACAATATGCAACAATATGATGCATGCATGAAACATGGCAATATGAGTGTGTTGGGCTAATGCAACTAAAACCAGAAGGGTTTGAACAAATTTGAATCAAGGATTCAAATTTCAAATTCAAATATGGCCTTTTAAAGTGCCTTTTCTTGTTCTGATTAAAACATCAACTTAACTTGTTTGATCATGCATGGAAATGGTACAGATGGATAGATTGGATTTTTCTGATCATTTTTCATATATAATTTGTCCAATTTGGAGTTACAGAATAAAAGTTATGAATTTTTGAAGTTTAATTAATATTCTGGAATTTCCTGATTTAATTCAACGCTGTCAGGACCCCGACTCGATGTCACATCGATCTAGCCGGTAACACTTCATATCACTTTGCGGCCTCACGCACGGTATTCCCACGGGTGTCGCCTTACCTTTGCCCGGGACCGTTTGCGCCTTTTGGCTCACGTATATGATAGTGTCGCTAGCATCCATATGATAAAGAGCCCAGGCTGACATGACTAGTTGTAAACCCAAAGTGGCACAGACTTACAGGGACAGGCATCCATGACCCAGCTTCGAACGTGTCGGTCATCAGCAAGTGGGTCCGGGCTGTAGCACTGGGCTAGCAGGACTCCGGTAAACCGGGCTGTAGCGGGCTAACAGGACTCCGGTACTCAAAGCGTGACATTTCCCCGAAGGGACAGACACAGGAACGAAGAAGGACACATGCCGGCCAGCCTAAGTGTTCCAGAGCAGTAGCAAGCTACCATGGCTCAGCGGTAACACTAGGAGACATTTCCCGGTAAGAGAGGCTACTAAAGATAAACAACTAGATAGTCAGATCCCACACATACCAAGCGTTTCAATCATACACACAATATGCTCGATATGTGCAAATACAACGAAGCATCACAACATGACTCTATGACACAAGTACTTTATTTTAAGGCTCAGTGAGCCATACATAACATACACAAAGGTACGGGTCTCACGACCCCACATACAAGTCATACAGTCATACAAACCAGCAGCGGAAGTAACTTGTCTGAGTACAGACAACTAGTAAAATAAAAGAGGCTTGGAAAGCCTAGCTATACTACGTGGTCCTTCACAAGCTCAGGGTCACCACCTGGGTCTTTAGCCTACTCGTTGATGTCAACGTCTACATAGAACCCATCAGAAGGGGTTGCAGCGTCTTCTGTAAAAATGTAGATTATAGCAACATGAGTACAAAGGTACTCAGCAAGACTTACATCAGATCCTACATACATGCATAGTATCAAGAAGGGTTGGTGGAGTTATTGCAGCAAGCCAGCTTTGACTCTTGGCTAGACTATCCTACGATACTCCAACTTGAAATAGTTTTGCGCACACGAGTCCACTACTCACCACTTCAATACACTACCGAGGATACACCTCCGTCTTCCTGCGGAAGAGCCATCCTCGGCACTCACACTTATCTTGAGGCTTTTAGTAGTTTCCATTTACTTGTCTATGAACTGTATAGGCAACCAAGTAGTCCTTTACCGCGGACGCGGCTATTCGAATAGATCATGTTAACCCTGCAGGGGTGTACTTCTTCATACACGCTCTCACCACTTACCGTCGTTTACACGACATGTACTCGGCAACCTTCAAGCGGAAGCCCAACGTGGGTGTCGGCCACGACCTACCTAATCACCTAAGCCTCCAGTCCAGGTTTATCGCCTATTCAGGTTCCATCCGCAGGGAGTCCGGCCGAAGTTTCCCATACGGCCCCGAACGATGTGAACAGGGTTCCCGAGATACCTAACGGGTACTCGGTACACCGTGCCACGTACCTACCGCATCACAGCCCACCCCTACGGTCAGCGTTGTCCACGGCCTCCAGTAGGCTACAAACACCAGAAACTACTTGCAACTCCTGGACGGAGAACTAGGGTGAATAAGAAGCCGAGAGGGTCCATTGGTTTCGGGCCCAATGCATGGTAGTAGCTGATTCTTAAATCACACATACAGATCTCAGTGCTTAAGGTCGGCTTCAATGAAACAACCCACCATGTACTCCTACATGGCCTCTCATCGATACCTTTACCAAATCGTGTTCACCACACCACTCTCATTACCGACATAAACATTTCACTCTAGACCATCACCCAGATGAACCAGACCTGACACGACTCTAAGCATAGCAGGCATAGCAAGGTAGGAACAACACATACATATGGCTCAATCAACTCCTACACATGCTAGTGGGTTTCATCTAGTTACTGTGGCAATGACAGGTCATGCAGAGGAAATGAGTTCAACTACCGTAGCACACAGCAGTTTGAAACGCGTTGTCTTAATGCAGTAAAAGAGAGCAGGAGCGAGAACATGGGATTGTATCGATATGATCAAATGGTTGGTTGCTTGCCTGATGGTTCGATGCACTGATACGGTTCTTCGTTAGGGTAATCACGGTACTCCTCGGAGGCAGAACCTGTCGCAAAGGACACCGATACACAACCATCACCAAACAATGTGCAACAATATGATGCATGCATGAAACATGGCAATATGAGTGTGTTGGGCTAATGCAACTAAAACCAGAAGGGTTTGAACAAATTTGAATCAAAGATTCAAATTTCAAACTCAAATATGGCCTTTTAAAGTGCTTTTCCTTGTTCTGCTTAAAACATCAATTTAACTTGTTTGATCATGCATGAAAATAGTACAGATGGATAGATTGGATTTTTCTGATCATTTTTCATATATAATTTGTCCAATTTGGAGTTACAGAATAAAAGTTATGAATTTTTGAAGTTTAAATAATATTCTGGAATTCCTGATTTAAATTAAATCCAGAAATATATATATTGCGTCAGCATGACGTCAGCATGACGTCAGTGGTCAACTGCGGCTGGCTGGGGTCAAACCTGACGTGTGGGGTCCACACGTCAGTGACAGGGGGGTTTAACAGGGTTAAATTAATCCTAATTAGGGATTAGTGGCGCTGGGGCCCACTGGTCAGTGTCAGGGGGTTAGCTAACAGTGGTTAGCGCTAATCCTAATTAGCTACAGGGCTGGGCCCACCTGTCAGGGACTCAGGGGGGTCCTGCCGTGGTCAAGGTGGGTCAAACCCACCGGCGACATGACGCCGGCAAGGCCCGAGACGGCGGCGCGATGCGGAAACGCGCTACAGGGCACGGGCGAGGCCGTGCTTGGGCTCGTTGGAGAGCCCTTGCTCCCGCGCGTCGAACGGTGGTGGTGGCCGAGCCTGGGGTGTCCTGTACCGTCGACGGCGAGCTCGTGAGCGGCGGCCGGAGTTCGGGTGCGGTCGGAATCGGCGTTGCAGGGCGTTAGGGGAGGCGTTGGTGCGTGCTACGTGCTCCTGGTGAGGTGTGGAGCACGATAGTGTGCTCGGCTTCGAGCTACAACGGCTCTAGCCACGGCGGCGACGAGGCACGGCGGCGGCGAGCTTCGGAGCTCAAGGGGGCGGCAGCTACAAGAGGCTAGGGACGACGGGGCAAGGGGGAATCGAGTCAGTGGCTCACCGCGGAGCTGCAGGGATGGTTAGCGGGCTCGGGGACGACCGGTAGCTCCCGATTCGACGGCGACGGTCTCCGGTGGCCGAGGAGGGGAACGGTGGGCGGCGATGCAGGGCTTCCGGAGGCCCGTGGAGCGGTGGGGAGGAAGAGGGGGTCGAGGCGGAGCCTCTGGGCTAGTCGGGGGAGCGAGGGGTGGCCGGTGACGGCTGCTATGGCGAACGGCGGCGACGGTGGTGTTCGGCCGTGTGAGAGAGAGAGCGAGGGAGAGGAGGGAAGAGCCGAGGGAGAGTGAGAGAGAGCAGGGGGGAGGGCGTGGCGTCGTCCGGGGCATCAAGCGAGGAGGGGAGGGCAGGCAGGCAGGCGAGCAGGTGGCGTGGCGCGGTGGCGCGCGCGCGCGCCGGCCACACTCCCCTCCCTCTGTCGAGGACGAAGACGACAGAGGAGGGAGGCGGGCTGGGCCGCCTGCTGGCTGGGCCGGCCAGCTGGCTGGGCTGCACAGGGAGAAGCCCAGGTAAGTTTTCCCTTTTCCTTTATTTCTGTTTTCTAATTTCTGACATTTGTTTTGATTTAAATAATATATTAAATCATTTATTTAACTTATGCCAATTTTTGCAGGAGCTAGATATATTATTCCAGAGCTCCTTTATAAATGGCATAATATTTGGACATATATTAATATATATAAATAATATATTTCCAATGCAAATATTCATGCATTAACTCCAAATGCCCAAAATAAATACCTATGAGCTCTTAAAAATATTGGTTTGATTTTTATCTCTGTCCAATATTTTCAGAGAGCAACATGAGCATTTTCTTGGACCCTTTTGGAAAAAAATTTATTTGGATCATTTTCAAAAATGATTCTGAGGGTTTCACAAATCCCCATTTCAAATTTAAATGGAATTTTAAACATGATGCACACACTCTGATGCATGACTAGCTAGGGTGTGACAACTCACCCCCACTCAAAAGAATCTCGTCCCGAGATTTGGGTTCCTCCGGGAAGAAGGCGGGATACTCGAGTCGAAGACGATCCTCCCTTTCCCAGGTTGCTTCATCCTCAGAATGGTGCGACCATTGAACTTTGAGAAACTTGATATTATGACGTCGGGTGGTACGTTCGGCCTGATCGAGGATACGAATGGGGTACTCTCGATATATAAGATTATCTTGGAGATCAAGCGTTTCGTGGTCCACTTCACGGATAGGATCCGAGAAGCAACGCCTGAGTTGAGAAACGTGGAAGACATCGTGGACTCTGGAGAGATGCGGAGGTAGTTCCAACTGGTAGGCAACTTCTCCTCGTTTGGCGAGAATGCGAAAAGGTCCAATGTAACGAGGAGCCAATTTGCCTTTGATACCGAAACGATGGGTTCCCTTCAGAGGGGTGACCCGAAGATAAGCCTTCTCGTCAACCTCGAAAGTCATAGCCTTATGTTTTCGGTCATATTGACTCTTTTGACGAGATTGGGCTGTTTTCAACTTTTCACGAACGATACGAACTTGTTCTTCTGCTTCCTGAATCATATCCGGGCCAAAGAATTGTCTTTCCCCGGTCTTTGACCAGTTAAGGGGTGTTCGACACCGTCGTCCATAGAGAACTTCAAAAGGGGCTTTACCCAAGCTAGATTGATAGCTGTTGTTGTAAGCGAATTCGGCAAATGGAAGGCACTTCTCCCAGTCCATTCCGAATGAGATAACAGAGGCTCGAAGCATGTCTTCTAGAATCTGATTGACGCGTTCCACTTGACCACTTGACTGAGGGTGGAAAGCGGTGCTAAAGGAGAGACGGGTTCCCATAGCATTTTGGAAACTTTCCCAAAATCGAGAGGTGAAAAGACTTCCTCGATCCGAGTTAATTTCCAAAGGAACACCATGGAGGGACACTATTCAGGAGATGTATAAGTCTGCCAGCTGGCTAGCGGTTATACCCTCACGAACAGGTAAGAAATGGGCTACTTTGGAAAGACGATCGACCACGACGAAAATAGCATTATTCCCTCTCTTGGTCCTGGGAAAACCGGTAATGAAATCCATACCAATTTTATCCCATTTCTATTCAGGAATAGCTAAGGGTTGAAGGGTGCCAGCAGGCCGTTGATGCTCTGCTTTTACACGACGACAGACGTCGCAATTAGCAATATACTGAGCAATTTCTCTCTTCATCCTAGTCCACCAGAACCTCTGGCGTAGGTCCTGATACATCTTAGTACTACCGGGATGAATGGTGAGAGGAGAATCATGAGCTTCCTTAAGGATTAAACGCCTCAGGTTTCGCACTTTGGGAACCACTAGTCGATCCCCGAAGTATACTACCCCTTGATCATTAATGGAGAAGCAATTCGCAATTCCTTTCTGAATGTTTCTCTTGATGCGGGAGATTCCCGGATCTACCTTCTGTGCTTTGATAATCTGATCCGTAAGGGTAGGTTTTGCCACCAAGGTGGAAAGGAAACCTTGAGGTACAATGTGAAGATTAAGCTTCCGAAATTCCTCATGGAGAAGCGGTTGACTTTGTTGTAACATCAGGTTGTTACAATAAGATTTACGACTTAGCGCATCAGCCATGACGTTGGCTTTCCCTGGGGTGTAGGTTATTCCTAAGTCGAAGTCTGTGATCAATTCAACCCAATATCTTTGCCTGAGATTCAGATCCGGTTGGGTGAAAATGTACTTCAGACTTTGGTGATCAGTGAATATTTCGCAACGATTACCGAGGAGGTAATGCCGCCAGGTCTTAAGTGCATAGACTACGGCTGCAAGCTCTAGATCATGAGTAGGATAATTCTCCTCATGTGGGTGCAATTGTCGTGAAGCGTAGGCAATTACGTGTCGATCTTGCATGAGAATGCAACCTAGTCCTTGTCGCGAGGCGTCGCAGTAGATAACAAAGTCCTTGGAGAAGTCTGGCGGTACCAGTACGGGAGCCGAAGTCAGGCGTCTTTTCAGTTCCTGAAAGCTGTGCTCACATTGTGGAGTCCATTCAAACTTCTTATCTTTCTTGAGGAGTTCGGTTAGAGGTTTAGCAACCTTGGAGAAGTTCTCGACAAAGCGACGACAATAGCTCGCTAAGCCTAGAAAACTCCGAACTTGCTTGACCGATTCAGGTGGAGTCCAATTAAGGACGGCTTGAACTCGCTCAGGGTTAACAGCAATACCTTTACTAGATATTACATGACCCAGATAGGTCACTTCTGACAACCAGAATTCACATTTAGAAAATTTGGCATAAAGGCGATGCTCTCGAAGTTTCTTCAACACTAGCCTTAGATGTTCGGCATGTTCTTCCTCGTTCTTGGAGTAGATGAGTATATCATCGAGATAAACTACGACGAATTTATCCAAATACTCCATGAAGATTGAGTTCATTAACCGAGAAAAGGTGGCTGGAGCGTTGGTTAAGCCGAAGGACATGACGGTGTACTCGTATTGGCCATAACGAGTAACAAAGGTCGTTTTAGGAATGTCCCCGTTTCTGATTTTGATTTGATGGTAGCCCAACCTCAAATCCATCTTGGAGAAGACTGAGGATCCAGCGAGCTGATCATACAGGTCGTTGATCCTGGGAAGTGGATATTTGTTCTTGATTGTGACCAAATTGACAGGTCGGTAATCTACAACCATCCGGTCCGTACCATCCTTCTTCTTGACGAATAGGACGGGGCAAGCCCACGGAGATGAGCTAGGTCGGATGAAACCCTTTTTCAAGGACTCATCGAGTTGTTTCTTAAGCTCGGCTAGTTCTAGGGGTGCCATCTTATAAGGTCTTCTAGCAATCGGAACGGTTCCTGGAATGAGGTCTATTACGAACTCAACATCCCTGTCAGGTGGAACACCTGGCAATTCCTCTGGAAAGACATCCGGGAAGTCACGGACTACCGGAATGTCCTCAAGGTCTGGCAAAGGGCTGGCATTAAGAGAATATAATTGTCGCTTGGCTATTCGGGTTAAGACATTGACTATCTTGCCCGAAGGGTGAGTGAGTTGAACAGTCCTAGAGAAGCAATCAATTTGGGCATGATGAGCTGACATCCAGTCCATACCCAGAATGATATTAATATCTTAAGATTTAAGGGCTATCAAAGACGCAAGGAAAACAAGTCTGTCGACTTGGATTTCATTTCCATGGCTTACTCTAGAAGTTTGCCATTTGGATCCCGGAGTTTGAATTACCATAGAGGTTGGCATATCACCGAATGCGACGTTATGCAAATGAGCATAATTTTCAGATATAAAATAATGAGAGGCTCCTGTATCGAAAAGAACAGATGCCGGGTGGCAATTAACAAGAAGCGTACCGAGAACGACGTTGGGATCCTCTTGAGCTTCTTCGGCAGAGATACAGTTGACATGGCCACGTGAAGCGGTGACCGGCTTGGCGTGGAATATTTTTCCTGTCGGCTTGCCACGGCCAACAGCTTTAGCAGACTGGTTGGGGTTGGTCTGGGGACACTCACGCATATAGTGACCAGATTCCCCACACTTGAAACAAGTCACGGAACTGGTACGTGGAGGAGCATTGTTAGTTGGACCCCCATAGGGCTTGGCTGGAGCAGACTGTTGAACCGGGCGAGGCGCCTGGAAAGGTGGCCTCGGTGTGAACCTGGGTGGCAGGGCGGTGTTGGGTACCCACACGCGGCGCTTCTGAGGACCAGCACCGGATGAGGAACCCATATCACGGCCATGCTTGCGTGTTGCGTCATAATCAGTCTGACCAGTTTCAGCACTAATGGCCTTGTTGACAAGTTTCTGAAAAGATGTGCACTCATGCAGACGGAGGTCGCGGCGAAGCTCAGGACTAAGCCCCTTACGGAACCTTGCTTGCTTCTTCGCATCAGTAGAAACTTCCTCAGTTGCATATCGTGCGAGGTTACCAAACTCCCTGCTGTAAACATCCACAGAGAGTCGGCCTTGGGTGAAATTACAGAATTCCTCACGTTTACGGTCCATGAGACCCTCCGGAATGTGATGTTCACGGAAAGCCTCGCTGAATTCAGCCCAAGTAGTGACATGGCCCGCTGGGCGCATAGCTCCATAATTCTCCCACCATAGACTGGCGGGGCCTTCAAGATGATATGCAGCAAAGGTGACCTTGTCAGCCTCCGCTACCAGCGCGGAACGCAGTTTGTGGGCGATACTGCGAAGCCAGTCATCAGCGTCGAGAGGCTCGACGGAGTGGTGGAACGTGGGTGGATGTAATTTGATAAAATCACTGAGTGACACCACGTTAGTCCTCTGATGGTGTGCCGTGTTCTGTTCAATACGCTCCAACAAACGGTTGGTCTCCCGCTTGTTTCTCTCAGCTTCCATCATAACCTCGGCTAGGGAAGGAGGATGAGGCAGATTTGCATCCCTGACTTCACTGCCTTCGGCCTGCTCTTGAGGAGCAGGGTTAGTGCGCGTGTTGACCATCCTAGGTAAACAAGACAATGATTTAGTCAGGATGATAAAATTCCGACATAGGATATAAAATGTAAGGAATAACTCGAAATGCAAGATGATCATCCGTATGACATGGTAAAATACAGAAACTGCTTCTTTATTCCATCGTCATACACACCATACAGGGTTTAGTACAAGACCAAACAAGTACTATTACGGTGAACAGAGGATTACATCTCATCGGAGGCATTCCAAGCTCCTATACATTATTTTTCTACATCTCCGGAAAGAGTACAAACTAGGTCATATCCCACGAGTCACGCAGGACGATAGACGACACAGCTAGTGCGAACTAGTGATACAACCACTAACTCAGACCGATCCGTAGTAGTCCTCGTAGAAGTCACCTCCATAGCCTGGAAGCTCAACATGATCATCCGGAAACAGACGATCTCGCGGAGCTTGTGGACCATAGGGGCTAGGATGTGGTCTTGGACCAACAGACGGTGGCCTGCGGGGACCGCGAGGTGGGGTGATGCCTCCTACATCACGCCAACCCATCACGTCTGGCAGAGCAGATCTCACAGGATAGAGATCGCGCATATCTGAAAATCCAGCTTGCACCGCCGGGGCGAACCGAGTCAAAGTGGCCCAGTGGTCAGCACGGGTATTGAAGAGCTCTAACCTCAAGGCCCGATTTTCACGGTCCTTATCCTCGAGCATCTCAGCAGTGGTGCAAGTCCGTGAATCCTCCTGGGTGGGATCAGCATAGATAGCCTGGAGATACCCTTGTGCTCCCGGAAGTGATCCTGGCATATACCGGAAATCAGAGTCCCGAAATAGACCAGATCTGACTCGCATAATGGTCATCATAGAGTAGGCGGCGTCCTGCACAGCCATCTCAATAGTAACCCCGAGTCCATAGGAGCAGTGAAGAGGCTCGGTGGATCCAGGATAAGATAGAAATATCCTGACAGTGCAGAGATACTGGCTTTGATTGAAGTCCCGAAATTGCTCTTCGACCGTGTACTCAGGATACCAGCGGTATCCAGCCTCAGTCATTACCCTGACCAACTTAGCAGTATGGCCGGGTACATCTAGGCATCGAGTCAGGCGAACCACTTGATTGAGGTCGCGAGTGGCCATCTGAAAGCACAATCATAATGCAAAGGCATTAGAATTTCTAGCAAAATTTCGGCAGCATAACAGCTGTAAATGCTCAAGAAGGATTTTGAGACATTTGACAAAGGATTTCGTACACACTCAACATCATCATATCAAAGTTCTGAATCCATTCTAACAACATAATGTGGTAGTAGAACTGAACTAGGCTTGTATCCATCAAACTTATAAGGTACTACTGATTAGTAACACGTGATCCTGATAGAGAGAATAGATCCTAATTCCTTAACCCCCGGTGGAAGAATGGACTGACTCAGATCAGAATGTCATAAGATAAAGGAGTAAAAAGAGCCTTACGTTCCAACCCACAAACAATTCCCCTACATATAACTAAAGAATTTCTAGACTCAACATCGACCAGTTTGGCTTGGAGAACCTACAGGCAGTCCGGCTCTGATGCCAACGCTGTCAGGACCCCGACTCGATGTCACATCGATCTAGCCGGTAACACCTCATATCACTTTGCGGCCTCACGCACGGTATCCCCACGGGTGTCGCCTTACCTTTGCCCGGGACCGGTTGCGCCTTTTGGCTCACGTATATGATAGTGTCGCTAGCATCCATATGATAAGGAGCCCGGGCTGACATGACTAGTCGTAAACCCAAAGTGGCACAGACTTACAGGGACAGGCATCCATGACCCAGCTTCGAACGTGTCGGTCATCAGCAAGTGGGTCCGGGCTGTAGCACTGGGCTAGCAGGACTCCGGTAAACCGGGCTGTAGCGGGCTAACAGGACTCCGGTACTCAAAGCGTGACATTTCCCCGAAGGGACAGACACAGGAACGAAGAAGGACACATGCCGGCCAGCCTAAGTGTTCCAGAGCAGTAGCAAGCTACCATGGCTCAGCGGTAACACTAGGAGACATTTCCCGGTAAGAGAGGCTACTAAAGATAAACAACTAGGTAGTCAGATCCCACACATACCAAGCATTTCAATCATACACACAATATGCTCGATATGTGCAAATACAACGAAGCATCACAACATGACTCTATGACACAAGTACTTTATTTAAGGCTCAGGGAGCCATACATAGCGTACACAAAGATACGGGTCTCACGACCCAACATACAAGTCATACAGTCATACAAACCAGCAGCGGAAGTACATTGTCTGAGTACAGACAACTAGTAAAATAAAAGAGGCTTGGAAAGCCTAGCTATACTACGTGGTCCTTCACAAGCTCAGGATCACCACCTGGGTCTTTAGCCTACTCATTGATGTCAACGTCTACATAGAACCCATCAGAAGGGGTTGCAGCGTCTTCTGAAAAATGTAAATTATAGCAACATGAGTACAAAGGTACTCAGCAAGACTTACATCAGATCCTACATACATGCATATTATCAAGAAGGGTTGGTGGAGTTATTGCAGCAAGCCAGCTTTGACTCTTGGCTAGACTATCCTACGATACTCCAACTTGAAATGGTTTTGCGCACACGAGTCCACTACTCACCACTTCAATACACTACCAAGGATTTACCTCCGTCTTCCTACGGAAGAGCCATCCTCGGCACTCACACTTATCTTGAGGCTTTTAGCAGTTTCCATTTATTTGTCTATGAACTGTATAGGCAACCAAGTAGTCCTTTACCGCGGACGCGGCTATTCGAATAGATTATGATAACCCTGCAGGGGTGTACTTCTTCATACACGCTCTCACCACTTACCGTCGTTTACACGACATGTACTCGGCAACCTTCAAGCGGAAGCCCAACGTGGGTGTCGGCCACGACCTACCTAATCACCTAAGCCTCCAGTCCAGGTTTATCGCCTATTCAGGTTCCATCCGCAGGGAGTCCGGCCGAGGTTTCCCATACGGCCCCGAATGATGTGAACAGGGTTCCCGAGATACCTAACGGGTATTCAGTACACCGTGCCACGTACCTACCGCATCACAGCCCACCCCTACGGTCAGCGTTGTCCACGGCCTCCAGTAGGCTACAAACACCAGAAACTACTTGCAACTCCTGGACGGAGAACTAGGGTGAATAAGAAGCCGAGAGGGTCCATTGGTTTCGGGCCCAATGCATGGTAGTAGCTGATTCTTAAATCACACATACAGATCTCAGTGCTTAAGGTCGGCTTCAATGAAACAACCCACCATGTACTCCTACATGGCCTCTCATCGATACCTTTACCAAATCGTGTTCACCACACCACTCTCATTACCGACATAAACATTTCACTCTAGACCATCACCCAGATGAACCAGACCTGACACGACTCTAAGCATAGCAGGCATAGCAAGGTAGGAACAACACATACATATGGCTCAATCAACTCCTACACATGCTAGTGGGTTTCATCTAGTTACTGTGGCAATGACAGGTCATGCAGAGGAAATGAGTTCAACTACCGTAGCACACAGCAGTTTGAAACGCGTTGTCTTAATGCAGTAAAAGAGAGCAGGAGCGAGAACATGGGATTGTATCGATATGATCAAATGGTTGGTTGCTTGCCTGATGGTTCGATGCACTGATACGGTTCTTCGTTAGGGTAATCACGGTACTCCTCGGAGGCAGAACCTGTCGCAAAGGACACCGATACACAACCATCACCAAACAATGTGCAACAATATGATGCATGCATGAAACATGGCAATATGAGTGTGTTGGGCTAATGCAACTAAAACCAGAAGGGTTTGAACAAATTTGAATCAAAGATTCAAATTTCAAACTCAAATATGGCCTTTTAAAGTGCTTTTCCTTGTTCTGCTTAAAACATCAATTTAACTTGTTTGATCATGCATGAAAATAGTACAGATGGATAGATTGGATTTTTCTGGTCATTTTTCATATATAATTTGTCCAATTTGGAGTTACAGAATAAAAGTTATGAATTTTTGAAGTTTAAATAATATTCTGGAATTCCTGATTTAAATTAAATCCAGAAATATATATATTGCGTCAGCATGACGTCAGCATGATGTCAGTGGTCAACTGCGGCTGGCTGGGGTCAAACCTGACGTGTGGGGTCCACACGTCAGTGACAGGGGGGTTTAACAGGGTTAAATTAATCCTAATTAGGGATTAGTGGCGCTGGGGCCCACTGGTCAGTGTCAGGGGGTTAGCTAACAGTGGTTAGCGCTAATCCTAATTAGCTACAGGGCTGGGCCCACCTGTCAGGGACTCAGGGGGGGGGGTCCTGCCGTGGTCAAGGTGGGTCAAACCCACCGGCGACATGACGCCGGCAAGGCCCGAGACGGCGGCGCGATGCGGAAACGCGCTACAGGGCACGGGCGAGGCCGTGCTTGGGCTCGTTGGAGAGCCCTTGCTCCCGCGCGTCGAACGGTGGTGGTGGCCGAGCCTGGGGTGGCCTGTACCGTCGACGGCGAGCTCGTGAGCGGCGGCCGGAGTTCGGGTGCGGTCGGAATCGGCGTTGCAGGGCGTTAGGGGAGGCGTTGGTGCGTGCTACGTGCTCCTGGTGAGGTGTGGAGCACGATAGTGTGCTCGGCTTCGAGCTACAACGGCTCCAGCCACGGCGGCGACGAGGCACGGCGGCGGCGAGCTTCGGAGCTCAAGGGGGCGGCAGCTACAAGAGGCTAGGGACGACGGGGCAAGGGGGAATCGAGTCAGTGGCTCACCGCGGAGCTGCAGGGATGGTTAGCGGGCTCGGGGACGACCGGTAGCTCCCGATTCGACGGCGACGGTCTCCGGTGGCCGAGGAGGGGAACGGCGACGTGGGCGGCGATGCAGGGCTTCCGGAGGCCCGTGGAGCAGTGGGGAGGAAGAGGGGGTCGAGGCGGAGCCTCTGGGCTAGTCGGGGGAGCGAGGGGTGGCTGGAGACGGCTGCTATGGCGAACGGCGGCGACGGTGGTGTTCGGCCGTGTGAGAGAGAGAGCGAGGGAGAGGAGGGAAGAGCCGAGGGAGAGTGAGAGAGAGCAGGGGGGAGGGCGTGGTGTCGTCCGGGGCATCGAGCGAGGAGGGGAGGGCAGGCAGGCAGGCGAGCAGGTGGCGTGGCGCGGTGGCGCGCGCGCGCGCCGGCCACACTCCCCTCCCTCTGTCGAGGACGAAGACGACAGAGGAGGGAGGCGGGCTGGGCCGCCTGCTGGCTGGGCCGGCCAGCTGGCTGGGCTGCACAGGGAGAAGCCCAGGTAAGTTTTCCCTTTTCCTTTATTTCTGTTTTCTAATTTCTGACATTTGTTTTGATTTAAATAATATATTAAATCATTTATTTAACTTATGCCAATTTTTGCAGGAGCTAGATATATTATTCCAGAGCTCCTTTATAAATGGCATAATATTTGGACATATATTAATATATATAAATAATATATTTCCAATGCAAATATTTATGCATTAACTCCAAATGCCCAAAATAAATACCTATGAGCTCTTAAAAATATTGGTTTGATTTTTATCTCTGTCCAATATTTTCAGAGAGCAACATGAGCATTTTCTTGGACCCTTTTGGAAAAAAATTTATTTGGATCATTTTCAAAAATGATTCCGAGGGTTTCACAAATCCCCATTTCAAATTTAAATGGAATTTTAAACATGATGCACACACTCTGATGCATGACTAGCTAGGGTGTGACACCAACCTACTCCGGTGGCCCTCCCCAACGTTTCTATGCCGGTAAGATCTTCTCCCCCACCCTTGTTTCCTTCCTCTCCCCCCTTTTGATTTCTAGTGTTTCCCGTCCCCTTTTCCACCGGTGACAAGGGCCGTCTTGCCGGCGAGGCTCCACCTCTCCTCTCTGCTTACTACAGCTTCCCAGTACCCTCCTCTGTACTTGCTCTACCTGTGATTTGGTGCAAATGGTGTACCTAGTTGAATCTAACCAAATCTGCTACATAGTCGAATCTTTTTGTCAATGTCATTAGCAGTGCACATATATGCTACTAGTAATCTAGTATTTATTTGTCCCTGAGATTCAGTACTATATTTGCAGCTACCCGTAGAGAATCAACAAGATGCAATTGTAGCTATATAGTTTTGTCAATGATATCCTTGGGAGGTGAGAAAAGTTGAGTTTTATGTAACTGAGGTGAACATCAACTACATGAATTTTTTCTGATAGTGGGGGTGAAGAGAAATTTAGGTAAAATGCTCTGAGATCAAGGCATCTTGAAGCCATGCAACTACGACAGTGCATTTTACTAATTTAGATGCAGAAAGTTTTACTTGTCAGAACATATAGAATATATTGAGATGTGTAGACATAAAATGTTTTTGTAATAAGAGAAAAAAATATATTGCCTCCATTAGAACAATAACTGTTTCATACCACTTTATGTTGCTTGACCTGACTTGTATGTGCTACATTAGAACGATAACTGTTTCATACTACTTTCGATGTCTAAATCTGCATTTTGCCTCCATTTTCTGTAGGCCAGCTTCAGCGCCTCACAGCCGCAGCAAGACCCCGCTTGGGGCAGCATCGTGAAGACTAAGGTATATTAATCTTGATGTACATACTTGGTTTTCTTTGTACCCTACTGGGACTCGCATCTTCATCTAGCTCACATGAACCTCCCTTGTTCATCTAGTAACCTGAAGCTGATGGCTCAAGTAGCCCACATGAACCTCCCTTGTTCTCTTATTTCCTTGCAAGATCATCTAGAATATGCAAGAATCCCCCTTGTAGCTATTTTCATGCATACTGGTCTTGAACACCCAGAATATGTGTAGTGTGTGCATCCATTGGTATCCGCCAGATTTCATAACTTTTTATCTGAAATTTGATTTCCCTAGAATGCACCATGATAAATGCTTATGAGATGAGAATCCATTCATGTACATCATCTTATCTTGTCCTTTTTTATGTACTTATCTTGTCCTTTCTTTGTCCTGTTTTCCCCTGATTATGACTGTAATGGAAGCTCTTATTTATACAGTGCATATTGGAACTGAATTGATCTATCTCCGCATTTCATTTAATTTTGCTTTGCCCTCCTTTTGCAAGTATTATTTTGTACCAAAGAAAGAAATCTTTTTTTTTTGCGGGGAAAGAAAGAAAGAAATCTTTGTTCATAAACTTGTGATTTTGGTACTGTTCTCTGAAAGTAGACCATAGTTTTTTTGTGGTCATACGAATTTAGTGTATTCTTACACGATGTATAACGCTGTATCATTGATATATATGCCTGGTTGTTCATTTCTAATATTATTATTCTGTGCTGCTATTTGCAGCTTTCCATTGGAAGATCATTTGTTTAGTGGATATGGATGCGATGTTGCTGCACATTTGATCCGTGAAATTTAGAAATCAATGCACGATTATTTTATGATCTTTCTTTGCTAGCTGGTCATCAATGCTTTGATATCAGTCCTTTGATGTGGACTGACCGCCCTTTTTTGCCAATGCAGTGCATCAATCACTACGGAAGCGACATCGGCGAGATTAGAGTCGTCTGTTCTATACAGCAATAATTTGATCATGGTCGGAAATATAATAATATTGTACATCGGTGCTTGTTGATTAGGGTCGTTTTTTGACTTCTAAATATTCAGAATTCATGTTATAGTTTGATATTTTTTCTTCTAAAATATCAACTTGCAGCAAGCTTCTCATATAATGTTTTGTTCTGACGCAACAAAAATACTGTTATGCGGATTTGGTGCTTGGATGTATGAAATTTATAGCAAGTTTGTTGTGTGTGTGATGTTCTTTTGATTTGGTGCAAAGAACAACGATATGAGGTTTAGTTGATTTGGTGTTGAAGTGTACAAAGGCCATTGATGGGAGGTTGCCGGGGACTAACCGAACACGTATTGTTATACAGGGATTAGCAAGGTTTGTTGGTTAGGGGATTGGGTGACGAGGTGGGGATCACCAAATCCCTGTGTGGGTCTAATCCCCTAGAGGTTTGGTTCCAGTGGAACCGAACAAAGCCTTAAGAAAATGGTTTCCGTGAATTCCGTGAAACGCAAAGATACTCTCAACCGTTATCACCAGTGCCGGTGAAAACTGAACCTGAGGGTCGTGCGCTATTGATATACTTTTGATACACAGCGAGGAGATCACTCAAGAGTCTCGGTTTCTTTTCGAAAAGGGGATAGACACGGCCTGTGCCTGTGCACTATTGTGATGCACATATCCAATCGATGTTATTATTGCATTATCATTCTTAAGTACATCTGCTGTATTCCTAGGATTCATTTGAAATTCCTCCCAACCAAAATATGAATCATAGCATGCTTGTATAACTTGAAGAGGCCAGCTCGTCCTAATACTAGTTGAGTGGGAGTGCATGCAAAATCTCCAAGCCCTAAGAAATGAAAAAGGTACTGTACGAGATAAAACACACGTAATCCTAGCCACGAAGTGCTTATGTTAACGACACCTCTTTTTCCAAAACCAAAACGGCGCTTTCGGCTAGCGGGTGATCCGTAATCCACACGGACACACGTACTTTACTGCGACGAGTCTACTATTTCGTCTACGCGTCATCGTGTTGAGGGCGAGGCAATTGTGTGGCTGACGGCCGGGTCCAAAGACACTCCCCACGCCCTTCCCCGCGCACCGCCTGCTCGGGGAAATGCCAGCGCCATGCGCCCACAGCACAGTGCACCTGCACGCCGCCCTTAAAGCTTCACTCCTCTGCTTACTGCCTCCCTCCCCTGCAGCTCCCACTCACTAGATATTGCGCTTGCGCTTGCGGGAGCGACCAGTGACCAGTGCCACCCACCTCGCCCATGGCCTGCTGTTTCCTGGTGGCATAGTCATAGTGAGTGGGGAAGGAGGTCCATGGCACTCTGTTTCTTGCCGCCAGTCTAGTCTAGCAAGTGTTTCGCTGTGCTGCCCGAGGCCCGAGCTCCTGCCTGGGTAAGGGTTTGTTTCTCGCGTATGGCAATGGTGACGGTGGCGCACTTCTTGCTCCCGATTCTTCTATTTGCCGTCGTGAGCTCGGCTGTGGCAGCGACGGAGCAAAAGGAGACCGAGGCGGCGGCGCTGCGGGAGTTCAAGCGCGCGCTGGTGGACGTCGACGTGCGCCTTTCGAGCTGGGACGACGCGGCGAGCCCGTGCGGGTGGGCCGGCATTGCCTGCTCCGTCGCACGTGAGGTGACCGGCGTCACGCTCCACGGGCTCGGCCTCGGTGGAGCGCTCTCCCCCGCCGTCTGCGCGCTCCCGCGGCTCGCCGTGCTCAACGTGTCCAAGAACGCGCTGTCCGGCCCCGTCCCCGCAGGGCTCGCCGCGTGCCGCGCGCTGGAGGTGCTCGACCTCAGCACCAACTCCCTCCACGGCGCCGTCCCGCCAGAGCTCTGCGCGCTCCCGTCCCTCCGCCGGCTCTTCCTCAGCGAGAACCTGCTCACCGGCGAGATCCCCGCCTACATCGGCAACCTCACCGCCCTGGAGGAGCTCGTCATCTACACCAACAACCTCACCGGCGGGATCCCCGCGTCCGTCCGCACGCTGCAGCGGCTCCGTGTGGTCCGCGCGGGTCTCAACGACCTTTCCGGCCCGATCCCGGTCGAGATTAGCGAGTGCAGCAGCCTGGAGGTGCTCGGGCTCGCGCAGAACAGCCTCGCCGGGACGCTGCCCCGCGAGCTCTCCCGGCTCAAGAACCTCACCACGTTGATCCTGTGGCAGAACGCCTTGACCGGCGAGATCCCACCGGAGCTGGGGAACTGCACGAACCTGGAGATGCTGGCGTTGAACGACAACGCCTTCACCGGCGGCGTGCCGAGGGAGCTCGGGGCGCTGCCCATGCTCGTAAAGCTCTACATTTACCGGAACCACCTGGACGGCACCATCCCAAAGGAGCTCGGGAACCTGCAGAGCGCCGTGGAGATTGACCTGTCAGAGAACAAGCTGACAGGAGCCATCCCGAGCGAGCTCGGCAAGATACAGACGCTACGGCTGCTCCACCTCTTCGAGAACCGCCTGCAAGGCAGCATCCCGCGGGAGCTGGGCAAGCTGGGTGTCATAAGGAGAATAGACCTGTCCATCAACAACCTCACCGGCGCAATTCCGATGGAGTTTCAGAACCTGCCCTGCTTGGAGTACCTGCAGCTGTTCGACAACCAGATCCATGGTGCCATCCCTCCTTTGCTAGGGGCGAGAAGCACACTGTCGGTGCTGGATTTGTCGGACAACCGGTTGACGGGCAGCATCCCGCCGCACCTGTGCAGGCACCAGAAGCTCATCTTCTTGAGCCTGGGGTCAAACCGTCTCATCGGCAACATCCCTCCGGGAGTGAAGGCTTGCAAGACCCTGACCCAACTCCGGCTGGGGGGTAACATGCTGACGGGGAGCCTGCCCGTGGAGCTGTCGGCGATGCAGAACCTGTCGGCGCTTGAGATGAACCAGAACCGCTTCTCAGGCCCGATACCGCCTGAGGTCGGCAAGTTCAGGAGCATAGAGAGGCTCATTCTGTCGGGGAATTACTTCGTCGGACAGGTCCCCGCTGGCATTGGCAACCTCACGGAGCTTGTCGCCTTCAATATATCATCCAACCAGCTCACCGGACCCATTCCTCGGGAGTTGGCAAGGTGCACAAAGCTACAGAGGCTTGATCTCAGCAGAAACTCCTTCGCCGGCCTCATTCCTAAGGAGATCGGCACACTGGTGAACCTGGAGCAGCTCAAGCTATCAGACAACAGTCTGAATGGCACCATTCCTGCAAGTTTTGGAGGCCTTTCCCGGCTCACGGAGCTGCAGATGGGAGGCAACCGTCTGTCCGGCTCTGTGCCGGTTGAGCTTGGCAAACTCAATGCCCTCCAGATTGCTCTAAATCTCAGCTACAACATGCTATCCGGTGAGATCCCAGCTCAGCTAGGGAACTTGCGGATGCTGGAATACCTCTACTTGAACAACAATGAGCTTCAAGGAGAGGTTCCTTCCTCCTTCACTGAACTCTCAAGCCTCATGGAGTGCAACCTTTCCTACAATAATCTTGTTGGGTCGCTTCCCAGCACCCTGCTGTTCCAGCACCTGGACAGCAGCAACTTCCTTGGGAACAATGGCCTCTGCGGTATCAAAGGAAAAGCTTGTTCACATGCAGCCTACGCAAGCAATGAAGCAGCAGCACGCAACAAGCGGTTTCTTAGAGAGAAGATCATCAGCGTTGCCTCTATCATCGTCATATTGGTTTCATTGGTGCTGATTGCACTTGTCTGCTGGCTCTTAAAATCCAACATGCCCAAGCTTGTATCAACTGAAGAGCGCAAGACTGGGTTTTCTGGTCCTCACTACTTTCTTAAGGAGCGGATAACCTATCAGGAGCTTTTGAAAGCCACCGGGAGCTTCTCGGAGAGTGCTGTGATTGGAAGGGGTGCTTCTGGCACAGTCTACAAGGCTGTCATGCCTGATGGCCGACGAGTTGCAGTGAAAAAGCTCAGATGTCAAGGAGAAGGTTCCAGTGTCGACAGAAGCTTCCGAGCCGAGATAACTACCCTTGGAAATGTCAGGCACCGCAACATCGTCAAACTCTATGGTTTCTGTTCCAACCAGGACTCCAATCTTATACTGTATGAGTACATGGAAAATGGTAGCCTTGGAGAGTTGCTTCATGGCACCAAGGACGCATACCTCCTGGACTGGGACACACGGTACCGGATCGCCTTCGGGGCTGCTGAAGGCCTACGCTACCTTCACAGCGATTGCAAGCCAAAGGTGATTCACCGTGACATTAAATCCAATAACATACTGCTCGATGAGATGATGGAGGCTCATGTGGGAGACTTTGGTTTGGCAAAAATCATCGACATTTCCAACAGCAGGACCATGTCCGCTGTAGCCGGTTCATACGGTTACATTGCCCCAGGTTCGATTTATTTACTGAACTGTTGCACTAGGAATTACCGTTATGCGGTTTATGGCTTCTAATTATGTGCTTCTTGTGATGCAGAGTATGCTTTCACCATGAAGGTGACTGAAAAGTGTGATATTTATAGTTTCGGGGTGGTTTTGTTGGAACTAGTGACTGGGCAATGTGCAATTCAGCCTCTTGAGAAAGGAGGAGATCTTGTCAATTTGGTGAGGCGGACAATGAACAGCATGACACCAAATTCTCAAGTTTTTGACAGCAGACTCGATCTCAACTCAAAGAGGGTTGTGGAAGAAATGAATCTGGTGATGAAGATTGCATTGTTCTGCACCAGTGAATCACCATTGGATAGGCCTAGCATGCGAGAAGTGATATCAATGTTGATTGATGCTAGGGCCTCTTCTTGTGATTCATTCTCATCTCCAGCATCAGAGTCACCTATTAAAGATGATTCTTCCTTTAGGCTTTAGAGGTACTCCCTCCGTTCCAAAATAGATGACCCAACTTTATACTAAAGATAGTACAAAGTTGAGTCATCTATTTTGGAACGGAGGGAGTATGATGAAATGATTTTATGATTTTGCTAAGGAGCTCAACAAGCAGCCTAGCTCCATCCTTATATTTTACTCCCTCTGTAAACAAATATAAGAGCGTTTAGATTATTACTTTAGTGATCTTATATTTCTTTACGGAGGGAGTATTCTGTAATCAGATAGTAATAGCTATTAGGTGGAAGAATAAATATGCTCACATGAAGTCTATCTTGTTACTTGACAGGCAAATATCTTCAGGCTTTTACCACTCATCTATCAAGGAAGGATCCATGGATTAACTAAGTACATAGCTAAAGACCATCTAGTGTATGCCTGAGCTTCGGGATGGAACAGGAAATCTATCATTCTGACCTAGATTAACCAGAGAAGCATTTGAAGTTGTATACTCCGAAGACAGATAATTCAAGGCGCTCCTTCTACGGAACACCCCAGATAGGCCGATAGGTTCAGCTCCGACAGTCGTTAAACGGACCACTCGCGCCTAAGACTGATACCGTAGCGATAGCAGTGTACTGTACATACTGCAAACAGCATACTAACATTTTTTTTTCGATGAACAGGGAGGCCTCTCCCCGGTTCCATTAACTCAGAATGAAACCATACAGCGTTGTCCCCTTACATACCAGCTACTTGTCTCGAGAGGTTCAGGTTTTATTACAAACCAGGCATGACAGCAAGGCTAACAAGACTAGAAGAAAGGCAGAGGAAGATAAAAACTGGCCTAAGGTATGTCAGGCTACAAGAGTCCAGCATCTCCGACCGCGCGACGGAACGTGACAGCTGCAGCTCACATCATGATCGCGTCAACACCCTTTCTGAACTTGAGCGGGGGCGCCAGAGCCACCTGAGGAGACCAACAGATCGCGGGCGTGGACACCGGGCTGAGCTCACCCTGTGCGTTCGGTTTATTCGGTTTACATGGTTCGGTTTATATGGTTTTTCGGTTTGTACGGTATTAATACTTGGGTAAATATAGTATGAAATTAAAATATGGTTCGGTTTCGGTATATACCAAATTATTTCGGTATGGTTTCGGTATATACCATAAAAACCAAAGTTGACGCGAATTTAAAAATGACGTAATAATAATTTGCAAATTTATGACTCAAAACACATACTATTTTACACAAATAGTATATAACTATATATATAAGAATATATGCATGTATTAATTCATCTGTTGATGGTTATGGACGTGCTTGGCATTTTAAAAAGAGAAAAATGACTATGTTACAAGAAAATTTTACATGCTTATTAGTGAATTTGACTCATGTACAAGAAAAATGACAACTTGTATGGTTGTTCATCTCAAGAAATATAAATTTATTTTTACTTCGGTTTATTCGGTTAACCGTTCGGTTTTTCGGTATATACCATAAAAACCAAAGTTCAAATCGGTATGAAAAGTTCATACCATACCGAAACCAGAAACCATAAAAACCATAAAATCAGTTCGGTTCGGTTTATTTTCGGTATAGTTTTTCGGTTCGGTTTTGAAATGCATAGGGTGAGGCTGAGCATCGCCTTGCCGTTGGTGTCTCTTTTCTTGGTTGGGGAGTGGAAGCCTTCATCTTCTGAGATTTTGAGGTTCCCCCAGCTTGCACCTCCATCAAACCATGTGCCCTTTATATTCAGCCACTCAGGATCATCAAAGGTTGTTGGAGCAGCTTCATCAACGCCTCCAAGAAAGTCTCCATCAGGGCCTTGTCCACCTCTGGGGTCAGAATCCCTCAGAATTTGACCATTCTGTGGATCAGTCCCCAAACCTGAGTAATAGAAGTCCAAATGGTGTTATTGAAAATCATAGAGTTTCATGTTTTTTGTTAGAAATCCAGAAGCGGGCCACGGATTCAAAGTTCGCGTCCATAGTTTTTTGGAAAAAACGACTGACAAAAGACCAAATGTTCTTGGCTACAACACAGTTAAAAAACATATGGCGATTAGTCTCATTCTCAGCACAAAATACACAATCTACAGGTTTGATTATGTGTCTTTTCCTCATGTTATCCCTAGTCATAAGCTTATTCTTGGAAAACAACCAAAGGAAAACATGCATCTTGGGTGGTACTGCCAGTTTCCACACCGCAGGTAGGAACAGAGGCTGCACACCTCTAAAGTTGATCACATGGTACAGAGAGCTAGATGAATAGGTCCCTTTGTTTTCAAGTTGCCAAATCAGAGAGTCGGGGTCATTGCTAAAGTTAATGTCTTTAGCTATCTCCATCAGCTGATACAACTGTTCCATCATCCTATCATCAAAGACCTCTCTGACACTCTTGTTTTGCTCATTGCAAATCATGTAGATGTGCCAGAATTGGACTGCTAGTGGGGATGTGCCAAACCAAGTGTCCTCCCAGAATCTAATTTTATCCCCTACTCCTACCTTCCATCTGTATCCAAACTTCAAAGATCGGATGATGGATTTGACTCCTTTCCAAAACCTAGAGACACTAGTGGAGGAGCTTGGAGCAAAGAGATTGGTTTTGCCCCTCATATATTTTTGGTCTATCATGTTCCTTCAAGGTTTCTTTTCCCCTTCATAATATCTTTTGACCCAAGACCCTAGAAGGCAAAGGTTAATATCTTGCAGGTTTGGAATGCCTAGGCCTCCAAATTCCTTCTTCATGCAGACCAATTTCCAGTTAGCTAAGTGCAACTTCCTGTGGCCTTCAAAGTCATTCCACGGGCAGTTTGCCATTTGGGTGTTTATAATATCTATTGCCCATTTAGGGAATTTAAAGAAAGACAACAAATAAATAGGGATGCTAGCCAGTCAGGCCTGGATGAGGACTATTCTCCCTTTATAAGAAAGAAGTTTCCCCCTCCAGCCAGCAATCCTTTTCATGATCTTATCAATTAGTGGTTGGATGTCTTCTCTCCTAAGTTTATCATAGTGCAGAGTAATGCCCAGATATTTAATGGGGAAACACCCCTCAGCACACTCTAATGTATCCAGAAAATCCCCTACCTCAGCATTTTCCATATTAATAGGAATGAACTCACTCTTATTGTAATTGATTCTCATGCCAGAGATGTTCTCAAAGCAAGATAGAACCATTTTCAGGTTCATAGAATGATCTAAGTCCTTGTCCAGGAATAAGATGGTGTCATTAGCATATTGAAGACATAACCCCTCCAGGACAAACCTCGGGGCACAGGCCTTCAATCAATCTATGGTCAGCTGCTTTCATTAGCATCCTAGTGAGTACATCAACTACAAGGTTAAATAACAGGGGGGAAATGGTGACCCCCTGCCTCAAACCTTTGCCAGTAAGGAAGAAATCACTCTCGGTATTGTTCAACTTCACCCCTACTGACCCCCCCCCTCTAGTGATCTGCAGGATCCAGTGGATCCATTTCTCCCCAAAGCCTCTGTTTCTAAGGAGTTCTTCAAGGAATTCTATATTCACTTTATCAAAAGCTTTTTCATAATCTAACTTAAGGACTAGACCCTGCCTCTTACTAGAATGAACAGAGTGTAGCACCTCATGTGTTGTGACCACACTCTCCAGGATATATCTACCTTTCAAAAAGGCAGATTGATTGTTGGCTATGAGTCTTTGCAGTATCATAGCTAGCCTATTAGTAAGTACTTTGGTGAAATTTTTAAAACTACAGTTGAGCAGGCTAATAGGTCTAAATTTCTTCATACTGGAAGCGTCAGCTTCTTTTGGGATCAAAGTTAGCATAGCAAAATTAAGCCTATGGATAGCCAGATCCCCACTATGGAAGACCTCAAACATGGCTATCAGGTCTTTTTTATTATGCCCCAAAAGTGCTGATAGAAGAAAAAGGGAATCCCATCTAGGCCAGGGCCCATCTGGGTAAGATTCAAAGACAACCCTTTTAATCTCTTCCTCAGAGAAGGAAGCTTCTAGAGTCTCATTCTCAGTAGTCTTAACTTTTCCTCACTAGAGAAGAAAGATGGATTTAAATGGAAAACTTCTCTATCTTCTTGTTTAAATAAGTTTTTATAGTAACTACGGGCTATATCAAGCATTCCTTTAATATCAGTGACTGGCCCTTGTGGTCCATCCAAGGAGTGGATGGTGGTTTTCCTCCTCCTTTGGTTTGCCACTACGTGGAAATATTCAGTATTTCTATCTCCCTCTTTAATCTCTCTATCTCTATGTTGGGGAACGCGGTAATTTCAAAAGTTTCCTACGCACACGCAAGATTATGCTGATGCATAGCAACGAGAGGGGAGAGTATCGTCTACGTACCCTCGTAGACCAGCGGAAGCATTATGACAATGCGGTTGATGTAGTCGTACGTCTTCACGATCGACCGATCTGGCACCGAAGATACGACACCTCCGCGATCTGCACACGTTCAGCTCGGTGACGTCCCGCGAACTCACGATCCAGTAGAGCTTCGAGGGATAATTTCATCAACACGACGGTGTGATGATGGTGATGATGATGCTACCGGAACAGGGCTTCACCTAAGCACCGCTACGATATGATCGAGGTGGATTATGGTAGAAGGGGGCACCGCACACGGCTAAGGGATCAATGATCAACTTGTGTGTCTATGGGGTGCCCCCTGGCCACATATATAAAGAATGGAGGGAGGAGGAGGCCTGCCCTCATAGGCCGCGCCCAAAGTGTGGAGTCCTACTAGGACTCCCTAGTCCTAGTAGGATTCCACTTCCCACGTGGAATAGGAAAAAGGGAAGGGAGAAGGAGAAGGAAGGAAGGGGGCGCCCCCTTTCCCTAGTCCAATTTGGACCAGTCCATGGGGAAGGGGCGCGGGCACCCTTGAGGCCTTTCTCTCCTTTCCCGTATGGCCCATTAAGGCCCAATATGAATTCCCGTAACTCTCCGGTGCTCCGAAAAATACCCGAATCACTCGGAACCTTTCCGATGTCTGAATATAGCCTTCCAATATATCGATCTTTACGTCTCGACCATTTCAAGACTCCTCGTCATGTCCCCGATCTCAACCGGGACTCCGAACAAACTTCGGTCATCAAATCACATAACTCATAATACAAATAGTCACAGAACATTAAGCGTGCGGACCCTACGAGGTCGAGAACTATGTAGACATGACAGAGACTCATCTCCAGTCAATAACCAATAGCGGAACCTGGATGCTCATATTGGTTCCTACATATTCTATGAAGATCTTTATCGGTCAAACCGCATAACGATATACGTTGTTCCCTTTGTCATCGATATGTTACTTGCCCAAGATTCGATCTTCGGTATCTCAATACCTAGTTCAATCTCCTTATCGGCAAGGCTCTTTACTCGTTCCATAATGCATCATCCCATAACTAACTCATTAGTCACATTGCTTGCAAGGCTTATAGTAATTTACATTACCGAGAGGGCCCAGAGATACCTCTTCGATACTCGGAGTGACAAATCCTAATCTTGATCTATGGCAACTCAACAAACACCATCGGAGACACCTGTAGAGCATCTTTAGAATCACCCAGTTACGTTGTGACGTTTGATAGCACACAAGGTGTTCCTCCGGTATTCGAGAGTTGCATAATCCCATAGTCTGAGGAACATGTATAAGTCATGAAGAAAGCAGTAGCAATGAAACTGTAACGATCATCATGCTAAGCTAATGGATGGATCAAGTCAATCACATGATTCTCTAATGATGTGATCCCGCTTATCAAATGACATATCTTTGTCCATGGCTAGGAAACTTAACCATCTTTGATTAACGAGCTAGTCAAGTAGAGGCATACTAGTGACACTTTGTTTGTTTATGTATTCACACATGTACTAAGTTTCTGGTTAATACAATTCTAGAATGAATAATAAACATTTATCATGATATAAGGAAATATAAATAACAACTTTATTATTGCCTCTAGGGCATATTTCCTTCAGTCTCCCACTTGCACTAGAGTCAATAATCTAGTTCACATCGTCATGTGATTTAACATGAATAGTTCACATCTTTATGTGATTAGTTCATATCTCCATGTGACTAACACCCAAAGGGTTTACTAGAGTCGATAATCTAGTTCACATCACTATGTGATTAACACCCAAAGAGTGATCATGTTTGCTTGGGAGAGAAATTTAGTCAACGGGTCTACCACATTGTGACGCCCCCTATTCAATAGTACACTAATCATACACGCAAGTGTGTACGATCAAGATCAGGGACTCACGGGAAGATATCACAACACTGAAGGAAATATGCCCTAGAGGCAATAATAAAGTTATTATTTATTTCCTTATATCATGATAAATGTTTATTATTCATGCTAGAATTGTATTAACCGGAAACATAATACATGTGTGAATACATAGACAAACAAAGTGTCACTAGTATGCCTCTACTTGACTAGCTCGTTAATCAAAGATGGTTATGTTTCCTAACCATGAACAATGAGTTGTTATTTGATTAACGGGATCACATCATTAAGTGAATGATCTGATTGACATGACCCATTCCATTAGCTTAGCACCCGATCGTTTAGTATATTGCTATTGCTTTTCTTCATGACTTATACATGTTCCTATGACTATGAGATTATGCAACTCCCGTTTGCCGGAGGAACACTTTGTGTGCTACCAAACGTCACAACGTAACTGGGTGATTATAAAGGAGCTCTACAGGTGTCTCCAAAGGTACATGTTGGGTTGGCGTATTTTGAGATTAGGATTTGTCACTCCGATTGTCGGAGAGGTATCTCTGGGCCCTCTCGGTAATGCACATCACTTAAGCCTTGCAAGCATTGCAACTAATGAGTTAGTTGCGGGATGATGTATTACGGAACGAGTAAAGAGACTTGCCGGTAACAAGATTGAACTAGGTATGGGATACCGACGATCGAATCTCGGGCAAGTAACATACCGATGACAAAGGGAGCAACGTATGTTGTTATGCAGTCTGACCGATAAAGATCTTCGTAGAATATGTAGGAGCCAATATGGGCATCCAGGTCCTGCTATTGGTTATTGACCGGAGACGTGTCTCGGTCATGTCTACATTGTTCTCAAACCCGTAGGGTCCGCACGCTTAAGGTTTCGATGACAGTTATATTATGAGTTTATGAGTTTTGATGTACCGAAGGAGTTCGGAGTCCCGGATGAGATCGGGGATATGACGAGGAGTCTCGAAATGGTCGAGACGTAAAGATTGATATATTGGACGACTATATTCGGACATCGGAAAGGTTCCGAGTGATTCGGGTATTTTTCGGAGTACCGGGTAGTTACGGGAGAAGCAATGGGCCTTGATGGGCTTTAGTGGGAAGAGGAGAAAGGGCCAAGGGGCTGCTGCGCCCCCCCTCCCCTCTGGTCCGAATTGGACTAGGGAAAAGGGGGCCGGCCACCTCTCCTTCTCCTTCACTTCCTTCTCCCTTCCTCTCCTCTTGGTGGACTCCTACTAGGACTTGGAGTCCTAGTAGGACTCCACATCCTGGCCGCACCAAGCCTTGGCCGGCCTCCTCCTCCTCCATCCTTTATATACTGATGCAAGGGGCACCCCATAGACACAAGTTGATCCACGTGATCATATTCTTAGCCGTGTGCGGTGCCCCCTTCCACCATAATCCTCGATAATATTGTAGCGGAGTTTAGGCGAAGCCCTGCTGCAGTAGTACATCAAGATCGTCACCACGCCGTCGTGCTGACGGAACTCTTCCCCGACACTTTGCTGGATCGGAGTCCGGGGATCGTCATCGAGCTGAACGTGTGCTAAAACTCGGAGGTGTCGTAGTTTCGGTGCTTGATCGGTCGGGCCGTGAAGACGTACGACTACATCAACCAAGCGCTTCTGTTGTCGATCTACTAGGTATGTAGATCACACTCTCCCCTCTCGTTGTTATGCATCACCATGATCTTGCGTGTGCGTAGGAATTTTTTTGAAATTACTACGTTCCCCAACAAACACAACTCTACAAATAAAATAAGTCATACAAGCATCATATTACAAGCCAGGGGCCTCGAGGGCTCGAATACAAGAGCTCGATCATAGACGAGTTAGTGGAAGCAACAATATCTGAGTACAGACATAAGTTAAACAAGTTTCCTTAAGAAGGCTAGCACAAACTGGGATACAGATCGAAAGAGGCGCATGCCTCCTGCCTGGGATCCTCCTAAACTACTCCTGGTCACCGTCAGCGGGCTGCACGTAGTAGTAGGCACCTCCCGAGTAGTAGTAGTCGTCGTCGACGGAGGCGTCTGGCTCCTGGACTCCAACGTCTGGTTGCAGCAATCGGGTATAGGAAAGGGGAAAAGGGGGAGAAAAGCAACCGTGAGTACTCATCCAAAGTACTCGCAAGCAAGGAGCTACACTACATATGTATGCATTGGTATCAACTGTAATAAGGCTATCATATGTGGACTGAACTGCAGAATGCCGGAATAAGAGGGGGATAGCTAGTCCTTTCGAAGACTATGCTTCTGGTAACCTCCATCTTGCAGCAGAAGAAGAGAGTAGATGGTAAGTTCACCAAGTAGCATCGTATAGCATAAACCTACCCGGCGATCCTCTCCTTGTTGCCCTGTTAGAGAGCGACCACCGGGTTGTATCTGGCACTTGGAAGGGTGTGTTTTATTAAGTATCTGGTTCTAGTTGTCATAAGGTCAAGGTACAACTCCAAGTCGTCCTGTTACCGAAGATCACGACTATTCGAATAGATTAACTTCCCTGCAGGGGTGCACCACATAACCCAACATGCTCGATCCCATTTGGTCGGACACACTTTCCTGGGTCATGCCCGGCCTCGGAAGATCAACACGTCCCAGCCCTACCTAGGCACAACAGAGAGGTCAGCACGCCGGTCTAAATCCTGTGGCGCAGGGGTCTGGGCCCATCGCCCATTGCACACCCGCATGTTGCAAGGGCGGCCGAAAGCAGAACTACCCCCCTTAATACAAGAGCAGGCTTACGTTCCAATCCGGTGCGCGCCGCTCAGTCGCTGACGTGACGAAGGCTTTGGCTGATACCACGACGTCGAGTGCCCATAACTGTCCCCGCGTAGATGGTTAGTGCGTATAGGCCAGTGGCCAGACTCAGATCAAATACCAAGATCTCGTTAAACGTGTTATCTTGAAATAACTGCGAACACCGACCAGGGACAGGCCCACCTCTCTCCTAGGTGGTCTCAACCTGCCCTGTCGCTTCGCCACAAAGATCCACTCGCGAGTACTCCTACGAGCCGACCCGTCTTTTAGTCATCACATGTATCATATATTATGTATAGGTATATACCCGTGATCAACTCCCGAGTGATCACGGCCCGATAGTATAGCATGGCAGACGGACAAGAATGTATGGCTACTGATGATAAACTAGCATCCTATACTAAGCATTAGGATTGCATGTAAAGGTAACAACAGTAGTAGCAAGGACAAGCTATGCATCAGGATAGGATTAACGGAAAGCAGTAACATGCTACACTACTCTAATGCAAGCAGCATAGAGGAGAGTAGGCGATATCTGGTGATCAAGGGGGGGGGGGCTTGCCTGGTTGCTCTGGCAAGAGAGAGGGGTCGTCAACACCGTAGTCGTACTGGGTAGCAGCGGCGTCGGTCTCGGTGTCTAGCGAGAGAAGAGGGGGAAGAAACAATAAATATAATGCAAACAAATGCATGACGATGCATGACATGACAAAGCGTGATGCTAGGTGTGCCGTAACGCGGTACGAGGTGGTACCGGTGAAGGGGGAAAACATCCGGGAAAGTATTCCCGGTGTTTCGCGTTTTCGGACAGATGAACCGGAGGGGGAAAGTTGTGTGTTTGCTATGCTAGGGATGCCTGGCGGACGAACGGGCTGTGTATCCGGATTCGTCTCGTTGTTCTGAGCAACTTTCATGTTGAAAATATTTTAATCCGAGTTATGGATTAAAGATATAATTTTCTAAAGATTTTATTAATTTTCTGGAATCTAATTAATTATTTAAATTAATTCGAAATTTAGATTTATGACATAATCATGATGTCATGCTGACATCAGCAGTCAATAGAGTTGACTGGTCAACCTGACCAGTGGGTCCCACTGGTCAGTGACACACTTTAATTAAACAATTTAATTAATCTAATTAGTATTAATTAGGGGGTGGGCCCCACTATCATACTAATTAATTAGCTAATTAACTAATCAGGTTAATTAGATAACTAATGTTTAATTAGTTTAATTATCTGATTAGTTTAATTAATCAAAATTAATTCAGTTAATTAATTCTTTAATTAATTAATTATTTTTATTTTTATTTTTATTATTGTTATTAAAAAAACATTCTGTGGGGGTTGGGGCCCCACATGTCATAGGGCCAGGGGGCACTGGCCCAGTGGTCAGCGGCCCTGGCCACAACGGGCACAGGCGCTGGGGCGCTAGCGCCGAGCGGGTGAGCCCGAGGGGCAGGTGGAGGTCGCCGGGGCGAGGCCATGGCTTCGGCGGGACTCGCCGGCCGGCCGCGGCGAGCAGGACTGCAAGCGGCACAGGGGGCGGTGGCGTCTGCCAGGCAACGGCAGGGCGGCGCGAGCGAGCGCAGGGGAAGAGGTGGCGGCGGCCTTAGGTGGGGGGAGTCATGGTGGGACGGGACGGACGGTAGACGCAGTGAGGAGGGCACGGGCGGTGCGGTCACCCGCGATGGTGCGGCGACGGACCGGCCGGACGGGGGCGCGGGGGAGCGCTCGGCAGGTGGGGCGTGCACCACGAGTAGGGACGACGGGCACGGCCGGGCGACGCGTGGCCAGGGCGCGGCCAGCCGCGGTGAGCGCGGCGCCGGAGCGCGCGAGGCGCGGCGACGATCGCGGGGGAGGGAGCGCGAGGAGAGGGGACGGGAGCCCGGGGCCTCACCACGGGAGGTAGGGTACGGGGCAGCGGTGCGTGAGGACGGCGACGAGGACGACACGTCGAAGTGGATGCAGGCCGTCGAGGGAGGAAGACGGGGTCGAGGAGGCGCAGGCCGGCGGGGAAGCGCTCCGGTGAGGCGAGCTCCGGGCGGCGACGGACGAGGGCGAGGCGGCGGCGTCCTGGCGCGAGGGGGGGCGGTCGGTGCGGCGTGGGAGGGCGTCGCCGAGTGCCCGATCCGATCTGGATCAGGAGGAGTGGGGGAGGGGGGAAGTGGGGTGCAGTTAGGCTAGAATTTTCGGGAAGGGAGTGGATAAGAGAGTGGGGGGCGCGGGGTGGGCCGGCCGGGTGGGTGGCCTGATGGCCTGCTGGGCTGGAGCCCAGTGGGGGCGTTTCCCCCTTTTTTCGTTTTTGTTAGTTTTTTTGTTTTTGTGTTTTCCTTTTCCTTTTATTTATTTTTCTTTTCTGTTTCAATCCATTTTAAAATTCTTAGGCACTTTATAAAAATGTGTTTATTACACCATAATTAAATATGCAATTTATGGCACTGCCCGAACATTTTTGATTTAACTTTTGAAAATTTTTATTGTTTGTCATTTTTTAATTGATTTTTGAATTGTTTTGAACTAACGAAAGTTTAGCAACAGTAATCAAAGATGACATGGCATCATTAAAAGAGTTTTACTGTAGCCTAATTATTCGGGCGTTACACACATTCAGAGCCGTATGTATTTTGTAAATTTCTATGTCTACAATACTCTGCACGGAGCTACTCTAGCTAATTGCTCCTACTTTCAAGATGTATCTAGATCGAGACTTAAAGTCATCTAGATCGGTGTCAAAAGCTTGCATCGACGTAACTCTTTACGACGAACTCTTTTATCACATCCATAACCGAGAAATATTTCCTTAGTTCTTTAAGGATAATTTTGACCGTTGTCCAGTGATCTACTCCTAGATCACTATTATACTCCCTTGCCAAAATCATGCTAAGGTATACAATAGGTCTGGTACACAACATAGCATACTTTATAGAACCTATGAATGGGGCATAGGGAATGACTTTTCATTCTCTTTCTATTTTCTATCATGGTCGGGTTTTGAGTCTTTACTCAACTTCACACCTTGCAACACAAGCAAGAACTCCTTCTTTGACTGTTCTATTTTGAACTACTTCAAAATCTTGTGTACTCATTGAAAATATATCAAGCATCTTGATTTATCTCTATAGATCTTGATGCTCAATATGTAAGTAGCTTCACCGAGGTCTTTCTTTGAAAAACTCCTTTCAACCACTCCTTTATGCTTTCCAGAAAATTCTACGTTATTTCCGATCAACAATATGTCATTCACATATACTTATCAGAGATGTTGTAGTGCTCCCACTCACTTTCTTGTAAATACAGCCTTCACTGCAAGTCTGTATAAAACCATATGCTTTGATCACTTTATCAAAGCATATATTCCAACTCCGAGATGCTTGCACCAGTCCATAGATGGATTGCTGGAGCTCGCTCATTTTGTTAGCACCTTTAGGATTGACAAAACCTTCTGGTTGCATCATATACAACTCTTTTTTAAGAATCCATTAAGGAATGAATTTTTGACATTCATTTGCCAGATTTCATAAAATGTGGCAACTGCTAACATGATTCGGACAGACTTTTTAAGCATCTATATGAGTGAGAAAATCTCATCGTAGTCAACACCTTGATCTTGTTGAAAACGTTTTGCGACAATTCGAGCTTTGTATATAGTAACACTACTATCATTGCCCGTACTCTTGAAGATCCATTTATTCTCAATGACTCACCGATCATCGGGCAAGTCAATCAAAGTCCATACTTCATTCTCATATATGGATCCCATCTCAGATTTCATGGCCTCAAGCCATTTTGCGGAATCTGGGCTCATCATCGCTTCCTCATAGTTCATAGGTTCGTCATGGTCTAGTAACATGACTTCCAGAACAGGATTACCGTACCACTCTGGTGCGGACCGTACTCTGGTTGACCTAGGAGGTTCGGTAGTACCTTGATCTGAAGTTTCATGATCATCATCATTAGCTTCCTCACTAATTGGTGTAGGAATCATTGGAACTGATTTCTATGATGAACTACTTTCCAATTCGGGAGAAGGTACAATTACCTCATCAAGTTCTACTTTCCTCCCACTCACTTCTTTCAAGAGAAACCCCTTCTCCACAAAGAATCAGTTCTTAGCAACAAAATATCTTGCCTTCGGATCTGTGATAAAAGGTGTACCCAACAGTTTCTTTTGGGTATCCTATGAAGACGCACTACTCCGATTTGGGTTCGAGCTTATCAGTTTGAAACTTTTTCACATAAGCATCGCAACCCTAAATTTAAGAAACGACAGCTTGGTTTCTTGCCAAACCATAGTTCATACGGTGTCATCTCAACGAATTTAGATGGTGCCCTATTTAACATGAATGCAATTGTCTCTAATGCATAACCCCAAAACGATAGTGGTAAATTGGTAAGAGACATCATAGATTGCACCATATCTAATAAAGTACGGTTACGATGTTCGGACACACCATTACGCCGTGGTGTTCCAGGTGGCGTGAGTTGCGAAACTATTCCACATTGTTTCAAATGAAGACCAAAGTCGTAACTCAAATATTCGCCTCCGCGATCAGATCATAGAAACTTTATTTTCTTGTTACGATAATTTTCCACTTCACTCTGAACTTTTCAAATGTTTCAGACTTACGTTTCATTAAGTAGATATACCCATATCTGCTCAAATCATTTGTGAAGGTCAGAAAATAACGATACCCGCCGCGTGCCTCAACACTTATCGTATCGCATACATCAGTGTGTATTATTTCCAATAAGTCAGTTGCTCGCTCCATTGTTCCGGAGAACGGAGTCTTAGTCATCTTGCCCATGAGGCATAGTTCGCAAGCATCAAGTGATTCATAATCAAGTAATTCCAAAATTCCATTAGCATGGAGTTTCTTCATGCGCTTTACACCAATATGACCTAAACGGCAGTGCCACAAATAGGTTGCACTATCATTATTAACTTTGCATCTTTGGCTTCAATATTATGAATATGTGTATCACTACGATCGAGATTCAATAAACCATTCACCTTGGGTGTATGACCACAGAAGGTTTTATTCATGTAAACAGAATAACAATTATTTTTTGACTTAAATGAATAACCGTATTGCAATAAACATGATCCAATCATATTATGCTCAACGCAAACACCAAATAACATTTATTTTAGGTTCAACACTAATCCCGAAGGTAAAGGGAGTGTGCGATGGTGATCTTATCAACCTTGGAATCATTTCCAACACACATCGTCACCTCATCCTCAACTAGTCTTTGTTTATTTTGCAACTCCCGTTTCGAGTTACTACTCTTAGCAACTGAACTAGCATCAAATACCGAGGGGTTTGCTATAAACACTAGTAAAGTACACATCAATAATATGTATATCAAATATACCTTTGTTCACTTTGCCATCCTTCTTATCCGCCAAGTATCTAGGGCAGTTCCACTTCCAGTGACCATTTCCTTTGCAGTAGAAGCACTCAGTTTCAGGCTTGGGTCTAGCTTTAGGCTTCTTCATGGGAGTGGCAACTTGTTTGTCATTCTTCTTTAAGTTCCCTTTCTTTGCCTTGCCCTTTTACTTGAAACTAGTGGTATTGTCAACCATCAACACTTGATGCTCTTTCTTGATTTCTACCTTCGCTGATTTCAGCATCGCGAAGAGCTTTGGGAATCGTTTCCATTATCCCTTGCATATTATAGTTCATCACGAAGTTCTAGTAACTTGGTGATAGTGACAAGAGAACTCTGTCAATCACTATCTTATCGGGAAGATTAACTCCCACTTGATTTAAGTGATTGTAGTACTCATACATTCTGAGCACATGCTCACTCGTTGAGCTATTCTCCTCCATCTTCTAGGCAAAGTACTGTCAGAGGTCTCATACCTCTTCACACGGGCATGAGTATGAGATACCAATTTCAACTCTTGGAACATCTTATATGCTCCGTGGCGTTCAAATCATTTTTTAAGTCCCGATTCTAAGCCGTAAAGCATGGTGCACGAAACTATCAAGTAGTCATCATACCGAGCTTGTCAAACGTTCATAACATCTGCATCTGCTCCTGCAATAGGTCTGTCACCTAGCGGTGCATCAAAAACATAAATCTTCTGTGCAACAATGAGGATAATCCTTAGATCACGGACCTAGTCTGCATCATTGCTACTATCATTTTTCAGCATAGTTTTTCTCTAGGAACATATCAAAAATAAACGGGGAGCTACATCGCAAGCTATTGATCTACAACATATTTATGCAAATACTATCAGGACTAAGTTCATGATAAGTTAAAGTTCAATTAATCATATTACTTAAGAACTCCCACTTAGATAAACATCCCTCTGGTCATCTAAATGATCACGTGATCCAAATCAACTAAACCATGTCTGGTCATCACGTGAGATGGAGTAGCTTTCAATGGTGAACATCACTATGTTGATCATATCTACTATATGATTCACGCTCGACCTTTCGGTCTCCAGTGTTCCGAGGCCATATCTGCATATGCTAGGCTCGTCAAGTTTAACCCGAGTATTCCACGTGTGCAAAACTGGCTTGCACCCGTTGTATGTGAACATAGAGCTTATCACACCCGATCATCACGTGGTGTCTCGACACGACGAACTGTCGCAACGGTGCATACTCAGGGAGAACACTTATACCTTGAAATTTAGTGAGAGATCATCTTATAATGCTACCGCCAAACTAAGCAAAATAAGATGCATAAAAGGATAAACATCACATGCAATCAAAATATGTGACATGATATGGCCATGATCATCTTGCGCCTTTGATCTCCATCTCCAAAGTACCGTCATGATCTCTATCATCACCATCATGACACCATGATCTCCATCATCTTGATCTCTATCAACGTGTCATCACATGGTCATCTCGCCAACTATTGCTCTTGCAACTATTGCTATCGCATAGCGATAAAGTAAAGCAATTATTTGGCGCTTGCATCTTATGCAATAAAGAGACAACCATAAGGCTTCTGCCAGTTGCCGATAACTTCAACAAAACATGATCATCTCATACAACAACTTATATCTCATCACGTCTTGACCATATCACATCACAACAAGCCCCGCAAAAACAAGTTAGACGTCCTCTACTATGTTGTTGCAAGTTTTACGTGGCTGCTACGGGCTGAGCAAGAACCGTTCTTACCTACGCATCAAAAACCCCAATGTGGTATAGTGATTGCTTTTTGATGTTCAGAAAGAACCCTGTTCATTGAATCTGATTCAACTAAAGTTGGAGAAACAGACACCCACTATCCACCTTTGTGTGAAGCACGTCGGTAGAACCAGTCTCGCGCAAGTGTACGCATAATGTCGGTCTGAGCCGCTTCATCCAACAATACCGTTGAATTAAGAATCAACTAGTGACAGCAAGCAATATGTATATACCCACGCCCACAACTTCTTTGTGTTCTACCCGTGCATATAACATCTACGCATAGACCTGGCTCTGATACCATTGTTGGGGAACGCTGTAATTTCAAAAATTTCCTACGCACACGCAAGATCATGGTGATGCATAGCAACGAGAGGGGAGAGTACATCTACGTACCCTCATAGACCGTAAGCGCAAGCGTTATGACAACGCGGTTGATGTAGTCGTGCGTCTTCATGATCGACCAATCTAGCACCAAAGATACGGCACCTCCGCGATCTGCACACGTTCAGCTCGGTGACGTCCCACGAACTCACGATCCAGTAGAGCTTCGAGGGAGAGTTTCATCAACACGACGGCATGATGACGGTGATGATGATGCTAACGGAATAGGGCTTCGCCTAAGCACCACTATGATATGACCGAGGTGGATTATGGTGGAGGGGGCACCGCACACAGCTAAGGGATCAATAATCAACTTGTGTGTCTATGGGGTGCCCCCTGGCCACGTATATAAAGGACGAAGGGAGCAGGAGGCCGACCCTCATAGGGCGCGCCCAAAGTGTGGAGTCCTACTATGACTCCCTCGTCCTAGTAGGATTCCACCTCCCACATGGAATAGGAAAAAGGGAAGGGAGAATGAGAAGGAAGGAAGGGGGCGCCCCCTTTCCCTAGTCCAATTCGGACCAGTCCATGGGGAAGGGGCGCGGCCACCTTTGAGGCATTTCTCTCCTTCCCCGTATGGCCCATTAAGGCCCAATACGAATTCCCGTAACTCTCCAGTACTCCGAAAAATACCCGAATCGTTCGGAACCTTTCCGATGTCCGAATATAGCCTTCCAATATATCGATCTTTACGTCTCGACCATTTAGAGACTCCTCGTCATGTCCCCGATCTCATCTGGGGCTCCGAACAAACTTCGGTCATCAAATCACATAACTCATAATACAAATCATCATAGAACGTTAAGCGTGCGGACCCTATGGGTTTGAGAACTATGTAGACATGACCGAGACTCATCTCCGGTCAATAACCAATAGCGGAACCTGGATGCTCATATTGGTTCCTACATATTCTACGAAGATCTTTATCGGTCAAACCGCATAACGATATACGTTGTTCCATTTGTCATCGGTATGTTACTTGCCCGAGATTTGATCGTCGGTATCTCAATACCTAGTTCAATCTCATTACCGACAAGTCTCTTTACTCGTTCCGTAATGCGTCATCCCGTAACTAACTCATTAGTCACATTGCTTGCAAGGCTTATAGTGATTTACATTACCGAGAGGGCCCAGAGATACCTCTCCGATACTCGGAGTGACATGCTAATCTTGATCTATGCCAACTCAACAAACACCATCAGAGACACCTGTAGAGCATCTTTAGAATCACCCAGTTACGTTTGATAGCACACAAGGTGTTCCTCCGGTATTCGGGAGTTGCATAATCTCATAGTCTGAGGAACATGTATAAGTCATGAAGAAAGCAGTAGTAATGAAACTGTAACGATCATCGTGCTAAGCTAATGGATGGGTCAAGTCAATCACATCATTCTCTAATGATGTGATCCCGCTTATCAAATGACAACTCTTTGTCCATGGCTTGGAAACTAACCATCTTTGATTAACGAGCTAGTCAAGTAGAGGCATACTAGTGACACTCTGTTTGTTTATATATTCACACATGTACTAAGTTTCCGGTTAATACAATTCTAGCATGAATAATAAACATTTATCATGATATAAGAAAATATAAATAACAACTTTATTATTGCCTCTGGGGCATATTTCCTTCACTCTAGACCTCTGTTTTGCCTTAATTTCTTCTTGAAGCCAGATTTTCTGGAGCTCACATTGGGTGGACTTGAGCCTTGAAAATTCAGCATTATAAAGAACTACTATTTCAGACTTTATATCTAACTTATCATATTCCTCAAGGAGGATTTTCTTATATCTTCTGAGTTGAGCCTCCTCATTGGAACTCCACCCTTTTGTCACTCTTCTAAGCTTCCTAATCTTATCTTGCCAGTTATCCATGGGGTTGGTTTTGGAGGTAGGCTCATTCCAAATTCAGCTGATTAATTTGGAGAAATCCTCCCTAATTAACCACCATTTCTCCATCTTATAGCTACTACTTTTTATAGTTTGTTCCACTCCAGATTCCCAGATAATGGGGACATGATCACTGCCACACCTAGGTAATGCATTACATGAGGCTAAAGGAAAAATCTCATCCAATTCAGTATTGCAGAACAACCTATCTATGGTAGACATGATGATGTCCACCTGATTGTTGGACCTCGTGAATTTTCTACTGGCCAACTTAATTTCTAGGAGACTCCAGATCTCTATCCAAGCATTGAAGTTGTCACACCACCTGTGGTTGACTACTCCATTGCTTTTCTCGTTAGCAAATCTAACAAGGTTAAAATCACCTCCAGTCAGAGTAGGATGGGGGCACTCTAAGAAGAGGGAATGCAACTTAGAGAGGAAAGCTTCCTTGCCTTCTTCATAGGGTGACCCATAAACAGTAATGATTCTAAAAGTGGTATCATTACTTTTTAATTTGAGGACACAACTCACAGAGAAATCAAGATGAGACCAAGAAATGACCTCAAAGATATCTGCATCAACTCCCATCAAAATACCTCCAGCAGAGCCTTTTGATGGGAGGTGGTGCCGAGAAAAATTCTTACTACCTACTAGAGACTTAAGGTATAAATCTGAGAAGTCATCTTTCTTTGTTTCCTGGAAACCCAAGATTGAGGTTTGATGTTTCCTAATAGTTTCCACAATTAGGGTTTTCCTCCCAGGGGCATTTATACCTCTCACATTCCAGAAAATAGCATTCATGGAAAAACTTTGTTCTTGGGGTGCTTGCTCCGTTTGTGGTTGCAGACCAAATTCCATAGATTCTCAGAATTTAAACTACTACTATGATTCACCCCATTATCTACACTATCTTTTTGGGGGGTGGTGAATCCTGATTCAGGACCAACAGTCCTGTCAGGATCTTGGACATTATGAAAAGGTAGAGTAACTAAATCTACTTTCCTAGGATCTACATCAATCCCTATCTTGGATGCAACAGTGAGGAAATGGGATTATTGAAGAGAGAGAAAGGAGTGGAACATGTACCTTGCTCCTTTTTGTTACTGCATCATGGGACTCCTTGAGTTGTTGAGCTTTCTGATGATTGTCCTTCCATCTCCAGCATGTCTAGCACTGGCCCTGGGGGCTTGAGTAGGCCCCCATTTCCCATTCTTCTTAGTCTGGAGGGGGAGGGACTCCACTTCATACTTTTAGGGTAGCTCAGCAACCTCATTGCTCAAAGTCTCCTTGTCTTGCATCTCTTCTTGTAATTCATCTCATTCATCTTCAGTATCTATATCCTCATTATTCCATCCTTCCATTTCTCTCAAGATTCCAAAGCCATCCAAGTTATCATTGTTGTCCATAAAATAGTCTAGAGCACTGGTTCTGATCTGCTGTAGAGATGTTGGCGCTTGAGACTTCAAGAGGGAAGTAGGGGTGGGTGGTTCTGGGATCATGGACAGCTGGTTGAGGGTGGGTTTTCTGGGTCTCCTCTCCCACCATCAGTATTGGAGCCGCTGTCGGAGCCTGACTTGGTGTTTTTATGCAGCCTGAGTTGCCAGATGTCCCATCACTTCCCTTGTCTGTTTCCATTGAGACAGTGTTGTTGGCTTTTGGGGGATCTTGCACCACTACATCAGTATCAGCTTGGGGAGGTTCCACTTCAATCTGGATCCTATACAGCTTCCCCTGGATCCCAAACACCCTTTTTTGTGGAATTCTTGACACGGCGCAAATAGCTTTGAGTCGATTTTATGAGGTGTCCCTGATCTTTCACTCGCGCAAACAGCTAGAAGAAATAATTTTTGGGAGAAGAAGTGTACGTGCAGAAGAACTAGTAGCTAGACTAGATGGATGGATGGATTGGAGGGATCGGAAAGTAGTAGAAGATGTGTACGTGGTAGTTGTAGTACTTGGATAGATGGAGGATTAAGCTAATGACGATTAGTGGCGGCGACGGTGACAGAGTAATCAACAGAGGAGATTAGAAGTAGATGGAGAAGCAAAAGAGAGATTGGATCGATCCTGGAAGACCAAGAACCGAACAAAACTAATGCCCTGGCAATCTAGGTCACCGGAACACATGCAATCATCGAACCAAGATTATGGAACGCAGGAACACTGATGCGGCGCATCCATTAGATGATTTTCTGAGTATTTTCTTCACGTATGCTAAAAACTAAACCTAGACAAAGTTGCACCCCTTGCTTATATAGGTGGTGCGTAACACCTGGGCTAAGCCCGACCTAGACTAGGACACGATAAGGACTCCTCATCAATTACAAGTTGTAAACTAGGAAATCTGAACAAACTAGGAAAAATAAATAAATAAGACACACGTACGTATACTTGCATGTATGGTTGCTAGGCCAAAACTAAAATGAACTTGATGGTGCAACCTTCAAACTTTCATTTTGCTGGCTACATTGAAGTATGGACAAGGTGTTCTGAATGTGGGCTTCACTTCTTCCTGAGGCACAAGCGTATCATATGGAACAGGCTTCACACCTAAGATCCCCCTTTGTTCTATAGCACACATGATCTTCTTATGACGTAGAGCGGGAACCACATACTTTTGCATCTTGCTTTCATAGCGAGCCTCTCGATTGTCTGATATTTTACTTGACAGTAACAGTGGAATGACAAGAGCACCTGTGTTGTCCATATCATCCTCTCCCCCTTTAAGCGAAACCGTCCTCGGTTTTGAGGTACTCTTCAAAAAATCCTTTTATACAAACACATGATCAATCTTGATAGCATTGTTACCCATAGGTTGCAGCACCCGTTTGATGCCAACATCTCGGAACACATAAGTGTTAGACCTCCCCTCATGTATAGCATTGCGATCATATTGCCACGGACGACCCAATAGCAACTGACACACATCCATTGGCACAACATCGCAAATCACCTCATCATAATATGTGCCAATATTGAACTTTACGCGTACCTTGTGAGTCACCTTCAAACGTCCAGAGTTGTACAACCACTCAATGCAGTGTGACTATGGATGTGGCCATGCCTTCAATCCTAAAGCATCCACCACACGCTTGCTTACGATGTTGGTGTAGCTCCCTCCATCGATAATGTAACACCCCGGATGTAACTTGCCATATTTGTACTCCGACTCTTGCCATTTTCGGCGTTAAGTTATGAGATTCCCTTCGTGGTTGGGTTTTTGTCTTCGTTTTACATTTTCTTTATGTCATGCATTTCATATCATGTCATCATGTGCATCTCATTTGCATACGTATTCGTCTCATGCATCCGAGCATTTTCCCCGTTGTCCGTTTTGCTATCCGACACTGCCACATCCTCCGCCGCCCCCTTTTGTCTCTTTTCGTGAGCGGGTGTTAAACATTCTCGGAATGGGCCGAGATTTGCCAAGCGGCCTTGGTACACCACCGGTAGACCGCCTGTCAAATTTCGTGTCATTTGGAGTCCGTTTGACACTCCAACGGTTAACCAGGGAACCGTAAAGTCCTCATGTGTGTTGCAGCCCAACACCCCTCCAAAACGGCCCAATAACCCTTCCAAACCACTTCCATGTTCTCCGCCGTCAGATCACGATCGCGCAGGCGAAAACCGCACCTCATTTGGACACTCCAAACTCCTTCTGCGTATAAATAATCATTCCCCCGTCCAAATCTGAGAGAGAGCACCCTAACCCTAATCCGCCTCGTTTTCTGTGCCCCAATAGTGCCAGCCGCAGCCTCCCACCGCGCGGACCTGCCAGATCCATCTCCGGCCCACCCAAGCCCATCTGGGCCCGAGCGCGCCACCGCCCGCGTCTATCTCGCCGGAGTTTTCCCCGCCGCTCGTCGCCGTCGTCACCGGCAAGCTCCACCACCGGAGTTTCCTCGGCATCCGCTCCACACCGCCACCGCCCGTCCTCTGTGCTGCCACCTCGCCGCTCCGCCGCGGTCCGCTGCATTGTCCTGCTCCTGCACCCCGCTCGTCGCGCTCGAGTCGGATCGGGAGGAGCCCGATCCCGAGCTCGTCTCCGCCGCCGCGTCGCCGGACTTCGTCCCCACCGCCTTCCCTTGATCCGTGCCGCCCCATGCCCCCGTTCATCTCCGCCGCCCCGAAGCTCGCCGCCGGCCCCCTCGCCTTCGGATCCGGGCCGGAGCCGCCCGATCCGGCCACCCGACGCCCGATCCGGCCGGTCCCCGTCGTCGGCCGCCCTACCTGTGCGCGCAAGCAAAGGGAGGGGGACGACCGCGCCCAGTGCCGTCACGTGGGCCTCGGCCTCCCAGGCCCATGTCCTCCTCGGCCCGCCTGGCCTGCCTCACCTCCTCTTCTCATGGGCAGAGCCCATGGTGAGCGCCCCTACCCTCCGCTCTGTGCGTCTTTTAGATATCCTGTGCTCATGCGATTTTGACCGAGTCTGGGAAACTTCATGTCATATGTGCATATTGTGATGCCTCTAACTTCATGTGTGTTGCTCCATTTTGGGCGTGCAATATATCAAAATGTTCATCATGATGTGCTATTTATTTCATTCTATTGTGACATGCTTGTTTGAGTCCATCTTGATGCCCAAATCGTGGATGCAAGAGTGCTATAAATTGTTAGGTGCTGATTCTTATCAGAGTATGAGGATTTGTCATTTTTGTCACATTTGTTGTGTGCTTCATATGAATATGAGCTCTACATGTTTTTTGGTCTATGTCATGCCATCTTTACAGGGGTGTATGCCATGTATTTGTGTGATCTTTGTGGTTTCTAGCACAAGCATGCAAAGTAGCCTTCGTGATATTGCTGATTTCAGGGACTTAGGATTTTGCTAAGTCCTTGCTTCGCTGTTATTTTTATACCATGTATCCATGATGCTACAGTGAGATCCATGCTTGTTTTGAGTTGCTTCAGTAGGGATGATTTGTACATATGGTTGTGCTCTATCCATCCATGCCCTTGTTTGCAATTATGGAGTGCCCTAGCATGTCTTAATATTGCTCTACTTTTGCTATAAAATGTTCCTGGCAGATTGTTTACATGTTAATCAATTTTGCCATGGTTGTTGTAGTTGATCCATGCATGTTATAAACTTTTTCTTTCCATGGTTAGCTTCATGAACACGTATTCTTGCTGATGCTATGCTTATCTTGTCATGCAATGCCTTGTGGTGAGTGCATCAAGCTCGCAAAGATGCCTTCATAATTCTGTTTATGACATGCTCTGTTTTCTGGGTGCCATAATATCTGCTGTGCCTTTTTGGCTCTTGATCAGTAAGGGATTTTTGATCTATGCATTTAGTAGTCTCATATCATGCCTTTGTTTGCTATGATCTGTTCCTGTAGCATGTAGTTAGCTTGCTCTAAACCTGTCTTCCTGATGTTATTTTCTGGCATGTTAGTATTTTCACTAAGTCTATGAAGCTGATATCTTTTGCACTTTTGCCATGCTTGTTTGAACCTGCTCTTGTGTGATTTAGTTGTAGCTCAGTTTCATCTTTTGTCAAGCATCTTGACTAGATCAATGCCATGTGCTTTGTTGTTATGTTGGAGTGCAGTAGCTTAGTTTCTTGTTGCATTCTAGATGGCATCGTGTTGTTAATCGCAGAATTGTGTCATTCTTGTTTTGCTTGCCATTTGCAAACCGTGCATCCGATTCCGGTGATCTTTATATCGATTTCGACCGAAATCAACTCATCTTTCCAGCGGCACACTTAGTTTGCCAAGTTGATGCTTTGTTCAATCTTTCCCTTCCGGAGCACGCATATGCATTGCATATCACATCTCGCATGTCATGCCATGTTTTGCATCATGTTGCTTGTTCATTGCATCGTGACTGATTGTTGGTCCTTTGCTTGTGTTCTTGATTTAGGTAGAGCCGGGAGACGAGTACGTGACCGACGAACCCGTTGAGTACGCTTACGAGGATCAAACTTTCGTCAACTCTGAGAACTTTGTAGGCAAGATGACCATACCCTCGAAATCACTTCTATCTTTGCTTGCTAGTTGTTCGCTCTATTGCTATGCCGCGATACCTACCACTTGCTATATCATGCCTCCCATACTGCCATGTCAAGCCTCTAACCCACATTTCCTAGCAAACCGTTGTTTGGCTATGTTACCGCTTTGCTCAGCCCCTCTTATAGCGTTGTTAGTTGCAGGTGGAGATGAAGTTTTGTTCCATGTTGGAACATGGATATTGTTGGGATATCATTATTATATCTTGTTTACTTTAATGCACCTATATACTTGGTAAAGGGTGGAAGGCTTGGCGTTATGCCTGGTGTTTTGTTCCACTCTTGTCGCCCTAGTTTCTGTCATACCGGTGTTATGTTCCTTGATTTTGCGTTCCTTACACGGTTAGGTGTTATGGGAACCCCTTGACAATTCGCCTTGAATAAAACTCCTCCAGCAAGGCCCAACCTTGGTTTTACCATTTGCCTACCTACCACCATATACCATGTCCCTTGGGTTCTGCAGACTCAAGGGTCATCTTTATTTTAACCCCCCCCCCCCCGGCCAGTGCTCCTCTGAGTGTTGGTTCGAAACGGCCAATCTGCGGGGCCACCTCGAGGCAACTTGAGGGTTGGTTTTACTCGTAGCTTGACCTATCCGGTGTGCCCTGAGAACGAGATACGTGCGACTCCTATCGGGATTTGTCGGCACATCGGGCGGCTTTGCTGGTCTTGCTTTACCATTGTCGAAATCTCTTGTAACCGGAATTCCGAGAGTGATCGGGTCTTCCCACGAGAAGGAATATCCTTCGTTGATCGTGAGAGCTTGTCATGGGCTAAGTTGGGACACCCCTGTAGGGTTTTGAACTTCCGAAAGCCGTGCCCGTGGTTATGGGCAGATGGGAATTTGTTAATGTCCAGTTGTAGAGAACTTGACACTTAACTTAATTAAAATGAATCAACTGCGTGTGTAGCTGTGATGGTCTCTTTTCGACGGAGTCCAGGAAGAGAACACGGTTTCGTGTTATGCTTGAACGTAAGTAGTTTCAGGATCACTTCTTGATCTTTTTAGCTTCTCGACCGTGCTTTGCTTCTCTTCTCGCTCTCTTTTACGTAAGTTAGCCACCATACATGCTAGTGCTTGCTGCAGCTCCACCTCACTACCTTTCCTACCCATAAGCTTAAATAGTTTTGATCGCGAGGGTGTGAGATTGCGGAGTCCCCGTGACTCACAGATACTTCCAAACAGATGCAGGTGCCGATGATGCCAGTGCAGGGGACGCTACCGAACTCAAGTGGGAGTTCGACGAGGATTCGGGCCGTTACTATGTTTCTTTTTCGGATGATCAGTAGAGGAGCCCAGTTGGGGCAATCGGGGATCTAGCATTTGGGGTTGTCTTTCTTTATTTTGGTTCCATAGTCGGACCTTGATTGTATTCTGGATGATGTATGATATATTTACGTATTGGGTGAAGTGGCGATTGTAAGCCGACTCTTCATCCCTTTCTTATTCAGTACATGGGATGTGTAAAGATTACCCCTCTTACGACATGCCTACCATGCGGTTATGCCTCTAAGTCGTGCTCCGACACGTGGGAGATATAGCCGCATCGTGGGTGTTATAGATAATCAACTTGCAACACTTGTTTTTGATCTTGCATTGTGACTGAAAAAATTTCCACCGCTGTCCTGAACTTGGAATTTGATCCTCTTTAGCTCGCTGCACCATGATGCATGGCATATCATCATAATCTAAAGGATAGCACATGATAGGATTAGATTCACTTTCCCCTTTCTTGGGTTCATCAGACTCTGAGTCAGTTTTGTCTTCGGAAACATATCCATCATTAACAAGGAGCACTCTCTTCTTGTTTGGACAATCAATGCGTTTGTGTCCCCTACCTCCACATGTGTAACAAACAATCTCACTAGTACGCATAGCAGACTGCGCACTTGAATCAGCCCTTGAAGCCACTTTGCTCGCGGCCATAGATTCTTTGCTCATCTCCTTGTGATTGGTAGCAGCTGACCTATAGGATGAAGCTGGATTGACATTATCATCGTGATGCAAATAGGAACGTCGCCCCATGCTGAAATTGGTGCGGCCTTTGGAAACTTGCTTGGCTTTGACCCACTGTTCGGCACGCTCCGCTTGATGAAGAAGCTCTTGCATATCATTATACTGCCTCAAATCAACACGGTCACGTATATCCTCATTCAACCCCTCAAAGAAGCGTGTCATTGTTGCATCATCAGACTCATGCACATTAGTTCTGATCATCAGAACTTGCATCTGTTGCTAATACTCATCCACCGTCATGGCTCCTTGAAGAAAATAAGCTGGCACAAAGCGAGCACGCATTGTACGCTTCATCTCACGCCACGATTCTAGTTGTGCGTCATTGCGGTTGAGTTGATCCCACCAAATTAATGCATAACCTGAAAATTCAAGAGAAGCAAAACGAATCTTCCGCTCCTCAGAGTAACGGTGGTTATCAAAAATTTGCTCCACACGCATCTCCCACTCAAAGTACTCCTCAGGACCGGCCTTGCCTGTGAACGAAGGTATAGTAATTTTTATTCTACCAATACCTCCGTCCTCGTCCTCATCGCGGCGCCGCCTTGGTCCATCATCACGGGGACGAGCATCCTGTCATGGTCGGTGAGGCAAGTCGCCGCGAGCATCAGAACCATCCACGGACTCAGCATCATTATCATCATTGGCAACGTCCGCATCACGGACATGTCGAGGTGCTCGTTGCTGCAGGGCATGTTGTGCCCTCGCTGGCGCAGCCGCGTTGGTTGCCCTTGCCTCTAGACGGCCGAGGGCTGCCTGCATGGCCTGAAACCCGTCGGTCACCGTCTCGTAGAGGGCCTTCATGCGGTTGTCGAAGTGCTGGTATGTAGCCTTGAACATAGCACGGACACCTGGGTCCAGATCGGGGCCATATTGCGGTGGCCCATCATCCTCTCGCACCTCATCCTCGTCACGCTTGCTTGCAGTTGACATCGCGCGCAGTGATAAACTTGGCGCTCTCTGATACCAACTGATACGGCTCAAATAGCTTTGAGTCGATTTTATGAGGTGTCCCTGATCTTTCACTCGCGCAAACAGCTAGAAGAAATAATTTTTGAGAGAAGAAGTGTACGTGCAGAAGAACTAGTAGCTAGACTAGATGGATGGATGGATTGTAGGGATCGGAAAGTAGCAGAAGATGTGTACGTGGTAGTTGTAGTACTTGGATAGATGGAGAATTAAGCTAATGACGATTAGTGGCGGCGACGGCGACGGAGTAATCAACAGAGGAGATTAGAAGTAGATGGAGAAGCAAAAGAGAGATTGGATCGATCCTGGAAGACCAAGAACCGAACAAAACTAATGCCCTGGCAATCTAGGTCGCCGGAACACATGCAATCATCGAACCAAAATTATGGAACGCAGGAACACAGATGCGGCGCATCCATCATATGCTTTTCTGAGTATTTTCTTCACATATGCTAAAACTTAAACCTAGACAAAGTTGCACCCCTTACTTATATAGGTGGTGCATAACACCTGGGCTAAGCCCGACCTAGACTAGGACACGATGAGGACTCCTTATCAATTACAAGTTGTAAACTAGGAAATCTGAACAAACTAGGAAAAATAAATAAAAAGACACACGTACATATACTTGCATGTATGGTTGCTAGGCCAAAACTAAAATGAACTTGGTGGTGCAACCTTCAAACTTTCATTCTGCTGGCTCTGTTGAAGTATTGACAAGGTGTTCTGAATGTGGGCTTCACTTCTTCCCGAGTCACGAGCGTATCATATGGAACAGGCTTCACACCTAAGACCCCTCTCTGTTTTGTAGCACAC